>NC_086445.1:622226587-622526587 GCF_028390025.1 Pseudophryne corroboree
TCGTTGATAAAGAGATAGTATACTCGTAACTAGTATGTATGTATAAAGAAAGAAAAAAAAACCACGGTTAGGTCACTGGTATATACAATTATGGACGGGCTGCGGAGTGCCGACACAGAGGTAGCCACAGCCGTGAACTACCGCACTGTACTGTGTCTGCTGCTAATATATAGACTGGTTGATAAAGAGATAGTATACTCGTAACTAGTATGTATGTATAAAGAAAGAAAAAAAAACCACGGTTAGGTCACTGGTATATACAATTATGGACGGGCTGCGGAGTGCCGACACAGAGGTAGCCACAGCCGTGAACTACCGCACTGTACTGTGTCTGCTGCTAATATATAGACTGGTTGATAAAGAGATAGTATACTCGTAACTAGTATGTATGTATAAAGAAAGAAAAAAAAACCACGGTTAGGTCACTGGTATATACAATTATGGACGGGCTGCGGAGTGCCGACACAGAGGTAGCCACAGCCGTGAACTACCGCACTGTACTGTGTCTGCTGCTAATATATAGACTGGTTGATAAAGAGATAGTATACTCGTAACTAGTATGTATGTATAAAGAAAGAAAAAAAAACCACGGTTAGGTCACTGGTATATACAATTATGGACGGGCTGCGGAGTGCCGACACAGAGGTAGCCACAGCCGTGAACTACCGCACTGTACTGTGTCTGCTGCTAATATATAGACTGGTTGATAAAGAGATAGTATACTCGTAACTAGTATGTATGTATAAAGAAAGAAAAAAAAACCACGGTTAGGTCACTGGTATATACAATTATGGACGGGCTGCCGAGTGCCGACACAGAGGTAGCCACAGCCGTGAACTACCGCACTGTACTGTGTCTGCTGCTAATATATAGACTGGTTGATAAAGAGATAGTATACTCGTAACTAGTATGTATGTATAAAGAAAGAAAAAAAAACCACGGTTAGGTCACTGGTATATACAATTATGGACGGGCTGCCGAGTGCCGACACAGAGGTAGCCACAGCCGTGAACTACCGCACTGTACTGTGTCTGCTGCTAATATATAGACTGGTTGATAAAGAGATAGTATACTCGTAACTAGTATGTATGTATAAAGAAAGAAAAAAAAACCACGGTTAGGTCACTGGTATATACAATTATGGACGGGCTGCCGAGTGCCGACACAGAGGTAGCCACAGCCGTGAACTACCGCACTGTACTGTGTCTGCTGCTAATATATAGACTGGTTGATAAAGAGATAGTATACTCGTAACTAGTATGTATGTATAAAGAAAGAAAGAAAAACCACGGTTAGGTCACTGGTATATACAATTATGGACGGGCTGCCGAGTGCCGACACAGAGGTAGCCACAGCCGTGAACTACCGCACTGTACTGTGTCTGCTGCTAATATATAGACTGGTTGATAAAGAGATAGTATACTCGTAACTAGTATGTATGTATAAAGAAAGAAAAAAAAACCACGGTTAGGTCACTGGTATATACAATTATGGACGGGCTGCGGAGTGCCGACACAGAGGTAGCCACAGCCGTGAACTACCGCACTGTACTGTGTCTGCTGCTAATATATAGACTGGTTGATAAAGAGATAGTATACTCGTAACTAGTATGTATGTATAAAGAAAGAAAAAAAAACCACGGTTAGGTCACTGGTATATACAATTATGGACGGGCTGCCGAGTGCCGACACAGAGGTAGCCACAGCCGTGAACTACCGCACTGTACTGTGTCTGCTGCTAATATAGACTGGTTGATAAAGAGATAGTATACTACTAATATTATATACTGGTGGTCAGGTCACTGGTCACTAGTCACACTGGCAGTGGCACTCCTGCAGCAAAAGTGTGCACTGTTTAATTTTAATATAATATTATGTACTCCTGGCTCCTGCTATAACCTATAACTGGCACTGCAGTAGTGCTCCCCAGTCTCCCCCACAATTATAAGCTGTGTGAGCTGAGCAGTCAGACAGATATATAATAAGATGATGCAGCACACTGGCCTGAGCCTGAGCAGTGCACACAGATATGGTATGTATGTGACTGAGTCACTGTGTGCTGTGTATCGCTTTTTTCAGGCAGAGAACGGATTATAAATAAAAGTGGTGGTCACTGGTCACTATCAGCAAAACTCTGCACTGTACTACTGAGTACTCCTAATGCTCCCCAAAATTAGTAAATCAAGTGTCTAAACGGAGAGGACGCCAGCCACGTCCTCTCCCTATCAATCTCAATGCACGTGTGAAAATGGCGGCGACGCGCGGCTCCTTATATAGAATCCGAGTCTCGCGATAGAATCCGAGCCTCGCGAGAATCCGACAGCGTCATGATGACGTTCGGGCGCGCTCGGGTTAACCGAGCAAGGCGGGAAGATCCGAGTCGCTCGGACCCGTGAAAAAAAACATGTAGTTCGTGCGGGTTCGGATTCAGAGAAACCGAACCCGCTCATCTCTAGTATAAAGTAAGTATAATTTGAGTGGAGGGTGTACCCATTATAAATACACCTATGATCTAGGAACACCCACCACAAATGGGGCCCCATCATGAGGAAGCAGGACTGTATACTATTTCTTTATTTCATATTTATATTACACTACTGCCTCAGCAGCTCCTGGCTGCATCTGACCCCACATGGCATCCGGCTGCAACCTGGTCCCACATGAATCTGGAGCCGCTAACTTACAGCAACACTGTGGTGCCCAGAACTTTTTTTTTCCCTGATGTGATGTTGTCATGTTGCATGTCACAAAGTAGTGATTCTATCAGTGGTAAGATAGAGCCAAGTGAAGGAGCCTCACAGTGCTTGTAATTACTAGAGAGCAGAGAGAAAAAGAAAGAAAACAAAAGGAAGAGAAAAGAGAACCAGATCTAATATTATAAGAGGGAGAGAGTCACTGAAAGGCATGTGTTAAAAAAATTCCTCTCACACCCCCAACCTATTGTGCATTGTGGAGGCTTAATGAAGAGTACTGCATCTGTAAAAAAAAGTCCAAATGAAAAAATTATGAGAGAGGGCAGTAACGAACCAAATAAATAAAAGAATATAGAGGAGGAGAGGGGAAACAAAGACAGCAGGTCCAAACGAGAACACATACAGGGAAGGATTGCAGGGAGGACCAGGCACAAATAAATAAATAAGGGGGGGGGGGGCAAAGAGTACTGATAAACATTTATATGGGGGGTTTTGGAGAGACCCCTGGAAGGGTATGAATAAAACAGTGGTGGGGGGAATCTGGAGAGGCGATTGATAACACATGCAGAGGATTACTAAACCGTAAATGTTCCCCCGTTGCGTGTGCAACATGCAGGACATGTCTGATGCTCATCTTGTAAGGCACAGCGAATGTTTTTAGGAAGTTATATAATTACTTTACAAGGAAAATAATAGGAATGAATACATAGAAACAGACACTCCTACAAAAGGTAACAAACATAATCTAACAAGATAGGAAGCCTAAAACAGCTCTGTACAACTAACCCTAGTGAGGCAGAGGTAGTATATCTTGTAACACAACCTATTCAGTTTTTTTAATTATATGTCACTAAACCCAAAACAGAGTAAAAAAGATTTGAATTTATAATCCTTTGTGCATTCAGCAATTATGTAGATTCATTATATTGAATATTGGAGCTCATTTTGAGTTGTTCGCTAGCTGCTTTCGGTCGCTGTGCAGCGATCAGGCTAAAAAACGGCACTTCTATGCATGCGTATGCGGCGCAATGCGCACGCGCGGTGTACTAGTACAACGAACGATGTAGTTTCACATAAGGTCTAGCGAAGCTTTTCAGTCGCACTGCTGGCCGCAGAGTGATTGACAGGAAGAGGGCGTTTCTTGGTGTCAACTGACCGTTTTCAGGGAGTGTTCGGAAAAACGCAGGCCTGCCAGGAAAAACCAGGCGTGGCTGGGCGAACGCAAAGCGTGTTCGTGATGTCAAAACAGGAACTGAACAGTCTGAAGTCATCGCAAGTGCTGAGTAGGTCTGAAGCTACTCTGAAGCTGCACAATTTGTTTTTGTAGCCGCTGTGCGATCCTTTCGTTTGCACTTCTGCTAAGCTAAAATACACTCCCAGAGGGCAGCGGCTTAGCGTTTGCACGGCTGCTAAAAACTGATAGCGAGCGAACAATTCGGAATGACCCCTGTTAAAGTCGAAAAATATTGTAATGCATATGCCTTTTACTAACCCCATGCACATGCCCGCTGCACGTGCACTCGGTCTGCCGTGCGTGCGCATATCCGCAATTTGCGTAACGGAGCTTTTCACGGCCATGCGCCTTAGCGCGTGGTATGCGCATTTACGGTAGAGTTTGTGAACGCATAGAGGGTTATTAGGACATTACATATTTAACCCAAATAGTGTACATTTTAGATATAGCTCCCCTAGACCATGTCAGCGAGTATTAATAGTTTAAACAGTTCCTGGACTAAGGGATACCCTTTGCATGATAGGAAGGGTCGGATAAAGGTTGGAAGGTGATGTCTAGTATCCAGCTGTAGGGTATTTTGAGGGTAACATTCCGGTGTTGGTTAGAGAAAGATTGCATGTTCCTGCGTATAGTTATGTACAAAAGTAGAATATGAACATTAACTGTATTTACTGTATATTATGTATGCGGCGGGAATCCAGAGGATACCACCCACAAGAGCAGTTGGGGAAAGACATCGCCCACCCTTTCAAATCCACCTATGACCTCTTCTGTAATGTAAAGACACATCCCTGTGTCCAATGGACAATGAGATTACAGTGACCATTGTATTGTGTATGCATGTTGTGTATAAAAAGCCCATTGTTGCCTGGCCGGTCAGAAGACTCTGAACGCTATCTGTATGACCAGCGGAGGACTGGCCGGGTTGCACTTGTGAACATTCTCACGTATGTACATTCTCTGTGGCCATTATTCTGTTAAGATTTACTTGTTAGCCTGTAGTGTATGATTTGTATTGTTTTACCTTTTGGAATTAATCCACTGTGGCCTTAGAACCCTGTGGTTGCAACTACAAATCAGTGTTGTGTTTTCACTTTCCTGCAAGGGTTTTAAAGTAGATTTATCTGTATAAGGTGTATTGGTATTGATAAGGTGTACGCACTGCGGGTACTTTGTACCGTCAGCGCTACTTAAGGTTTAAGGTATAACATCGTTGCAGTACTTTGCTGCTAAGGGTTAAAGTGTAATCATATCATTGCATTATATCATTAATAAGGTTTAAAGGTTACCCATAGTGTGTGCGCACGCTGAGCGTACTCTGTACACTCAGCGCGGCGTGTGTACGCCAAGTACATACCACGTGCGGGACTCTGTACGCAAATAGCGTACAAAGTGCGTAGCACGTGTATTCAGTCTAGCGGCCATAGCGGCTCCATGGTAAAAGTGTATTTAGAGGTATAGCTTTGCGGTCTAAGATAATATCGACATTATCACCCCCATAGTTGTACATTGTGTGATGCTTTGAAGTGACAGTACCCCAGTGCTTAAAATATTTGCTAGGGCACTAGAGTATTAAGGATTCTTATCAAACGTATGTCCTGTGTGACAGATAGTCGTCCTGTGAGAAAAATACCTAAACTTTATTCATGACCAATTAAAGCATTAAGCTGTAAAGGGGTTTGTCCAATAAAAATGTATGTTTAACGTGTATACTTAGTCTGCAATGAATTAGGTTAAAGTTGAAAAAGAGGTCAGAGATTTAGCAAGTGATAGATCCCCACCGTGATCTCTGGTTCAATACACTGGTCCTCCCAAACAACTGGATGAAAATGTTTGAGTCAAGGTGAGAACCATACAAAGGTCAGTGGTCCTTTAATTATTTTATGGTCTGTCACTTTTACATTCACATAGTGACAAAGTGTGGTGGATTTCTCTTACTATATATAAACATCAATGACGTTTATGACTTAAACACACATCACAAGCACTATATCAAGGTTGCATTTTAGGATCTTGGACAAAAATTAACTCTTATGATTTGATAACAGTGTATCCATGTAAACCGTAACCATTTACATTTATCTGCAGCAAAAAAAGAAAAAAAGCTTCTCACTTTATATAGTATTTTCTTACTTTGATTTATCTTAAGTTTAAGACATACTTAAACATACAATTGATATGAAAATTAGGATTATGATGCTGTCTGGGTAAATAAACTGAGGTTTATAGTCAAGTTCAAAAACTGGAAAAATTGAGTTAGTTATGTCATACCATATGGCTTATGTCCATATTTGTATATGGTTCCAACCTCAAACAGCTAACTGGCAGAACTGATTTGCCTTTTTCACAAAAAGGGTGTTTTACCTGTCTAAATGATCTAAATAAGAATTGAACAAATGTCAAAAAGTCATTATATCATTGTAACTGTGATGTAAGCTACTCTAAATGCAATCTCATCAAACTGTTTGATGGTAATTATTTAATAACATTCCTTATGGCTTTATAGTCTACATGTGATCACCACCTTGCTGCCCAAGTACAACATTATTCATGCTTTATCATAAATACTTCTATCCCTGAGATTAAGGTAATGCCTAGTTTTTTGTGCTATTAAACAATTTTTAGCAATCTGGGAAAACAAAGTATATAGTCAATAATATACTCCCTATTTAAAATTCATTGTACTTTCTTTTGCACATTGTACTTCATTGTACTTTCTTTTGCATACTTTAACACTGACAGGCATAATCAATAATTCCAGTAAGCAAGGTTTACTTCTCCTGACCTCCACTTACACCTCTGTAACATACCCCCTACAGTCACCCATGATTTGCATATAAATAAACATCGCAAATCAGTACATGTTGAAGTGATGGCTGTGATGCTGTAGTGATAATGAGATTACATAGCAAAGCATAAGGGGATTCCTAGTCACAACTGTGACCTTAAGGATGTCAGTGGACTCTGCCTTTGTATTTTAATCCATAAGAAGTGGATGTGCTTATGTTTATATTACAGATCGTGAGCCATACAGATGGGATCCAATTTATAAATAGCATTGGAAGTGTGTGCAGAAAGAAGGTGGTAATTCCTTTAGGATGAAGTTATATTTTATGCTCTGTGGTCTTCCTAATAGTCATATTGGTTTGCTTGCAATGAGTTTCTTGCATTATTATTTCACAGTGTTCCTAGCTATACAATCATCAAAAACTGAACTGCTTGAGTCTGTGCTGTACCAAATAAAGAAGCATGGCACTTCAAATAATATTCCCTGCTAAGGATGGCATGTAATAACAGCAATAACACATGCAGAAAGTCTGCCTCCAGCATTATATAACAGAAAGAAATAAAAGGAAAGCAAATTCATTCTTAAATATTGCCCTCAGCGAGATACATATCATACTAAAGGCATTATTCAGCAGAGGACAGCTAAGGGGACTGACAAGCAATTGCCCAATAGCCTCTGTTCTGCTCTCAGATAAAGCACTGTTCATAGTCAAAATTGGGAATTCTTTCATCCCTACAAGTTACTTATACCCCTTTCACATCTCCAATGCTGGATCCCACCCGGGAATTGGAAACGGGTCATTCCCGGGTGGGATCCGGAATTGAAGACTCTCCTACCTCTTTCTGATGGCTTCCAGACCCGGCAATATGCCGAGTCGGTTGCCATGGCGGCGGGGGCGGAGCTGGCAGCGGGGGTGGAGGTGGATGCGGCGCTGGGAGATGAGCTCATCTCAGCGCCGCCTCTCCATATCTTGTAAACGTGTCCCGGATCGGCTCGACCTGGGAATCTGTTTACAGAGACTGACCCGGTATTTAACCCGGGAATAACACTGCTTATAACCCGGGTTGAATTACCGGGTCAGACGACCCCTTGATGAAGTCCTAAAGGACGAAACGCATTGGGCACCCTCACTTACCTCCATCAATACTGAGCTAAGTCTGACCTCTTATTTTTACCACTCTGTTTTTAAAATTGTTTATATTTTTTTAGATTATTTTTTTATGCATTTTATGGAATTTATTATAAATTCTGTACTCTTATGTGAATTAAATTGTCCTATTTTTAGTACAATTGGCTCTTGTAGTTTGCACTCTTGTAGAGAAAGTACCATAAGTATATATATTTAATATTGAACACACTCTCTATAAATATATATGAAACTTTTCTTAGGTGCAATAAATGTTTTGCTATTTGATACAAATATGTGGTCATTCGTGACATAACTCATTACATGTTACTTAAAAAAGTAATTGTTACTGGAGGTATGCAGAAAAGTAACCCAAATTTTGTATTCATTGTAATTTGCTCTTAATTTAAATTAAATCTGATTTTATTTATATTCTAATAACATTTATGTCTGCAAAGTGATTTATGCTTGTGCTCGTTTCTTTTTCCATAACTACATACTGTAAAACTTGACCCACAGAGTTCCTGTTTTATCCTGTGATATCATTCTGTTGGAAGGCAGCTAAATTGCAATGTTAACATTTTATGAGGTTTTGTTTCTGTTTGTCAAATTATCATGTGTGTTTTCTGCTACACAACATAAGGATAATTGACTACAAAAAAGCAAAACCTGGTTTGAGATGCAGAAAAGTAAAATATTTTACTACATTATCATAAAAAAGATATTTGCTAATAGTTCTTAGTTGTGCTTTGACATAATTTAAAGGACCACTATTCCTAAAGCACCGGCTTTATATGAAATAGTTGCTAGTAGCATTTACATATATAAATGTAAGCGTTTCAGAGGCTCACTACAATAGAATTTTTTGACCTAAGTTTATACTGGAGAGGAATTTCCAGCACATATCAATTAGACTTCCTTCCACCAGTAATAAATGACAGGTTACTATAGACAGAAAATTTCTGATAACAGAGAACACTAGTTTGTTTTTAATAGCACAGCAAATACCTTGTCAAATATCTGAGGGTATGTCAAATTGTCCAATGATCAGTGAGTCATAATGAAACTTGTATTTAGTGGTGCTGTAAGTGTTTGTATCTTCCACATCTGATCCCCCAATCCTTCTAGTTAGTTCAACAAGATATCAACACAGTAGCCATGAGGTTATTGCATGATAACTTTCAAAATTAAAAATAAATTCATGCAAAAAAATGTTCATGCAAAAAATGATTTTATCTGCAAAGAAAGATAGGTATGGTATTTATTGGGTATGAGCTCTTTGCTAATACTGGAAAACAGTTGTACAGTACTTGATAATGAGGAGGTTTATTTACCTCACAGCATGTCACCTATGTTAATAACACCCCTCCCCGTCCAGCCTCCCCAGTCACAATTGGTCATATGTGCGAAAATCACACAAATCTGCATAGGTGATTTGTAGGGCAAACACAGTCAATTTGTATATATTGTACTATGCTAATTGGTAGAAGTCCAATTCTGCTTCAGTCACACTATGTACAGTATATAAGACTTCTTAAAAATATTACCACATTATTCAATGTATGAATTGTGCAATTTATGCAGTTAATAGGTACATCATATAACTAGATGATCAATTTATAAACAATTTCGGCTTGTATAGTTTCTTGAATGTCTAAAAATAAAATGACCCTATGAATTATATACATGTAGATTTGTCACCTCTAGAAACTGTCAGTAAATATTAAGCCAGAGTAATGACTGAGTGCGATTGAGCAAAAGTGTATTAAGTACAGTTGTTTGTCTTTATATGTGCCTGTACCTTCACCTAGTGTAGACATACATTTTGTGGCCTGAACCAGTATTCTGAATATCAATTCATTAGGATCTGTTGGCATGACTGAAACATGAGGTACAATTATCTGTATACTGTATCATGCTAGATCCTTTCTCACCTGCTTCTCTGGTCTACACAGTCACGTTTACATCATTGGAGCCAAGAGTGGCTTAAAATTCTTGTCCATTCAATAGCCTCTTTTACCAAACTATGATCTAAATGTAATTGTATGAGATTCAGCAAAACATAGCGGTCCTAGGCCTTTCTCTGAAAAATGTACGGATGATGACAGATTAAATAAACTTTGACCCATTGGCTGTGTAGGGAAATGGCAGTATCTTCACTTCTGCTACCCCTAGATCCAGAGCTGGATTAAGGCCTCGGGGGGCCTGGGGTACTTAAGACAGGGGGGCCCTAAGATTTAAAATTAAAATCATATATATATATTATATACACAAACACCTTTTTATATGCACATATATATATATGTATATATATACACACACACAATATATATATATACACATATATATATATACACACACACACATATATATATATACATATACATATATATATATACATATATATATACACACACATATATATATATATATATATATACACACACATATATATATATATATTAAAATCCATAACATACTGTAAATCAGCCTTACGTTCTGAGAGCTGGCTGAGAATGGGTGCTGGGCTGGCTGCTGCCTCCACGCGCGGCTGTCCTCTCTCTGCAGCCTGCGCGTCCAGCGGCAGCCAATGTTTGAGCCGCAGGCTGCTGCTCCTCATGTTATTGGACAGCTGAGCCGTCGCTCAGCTGTCCCATCACACAGGCAGTGAAGTCAGTGGAGCCGCCGCCGGGAGCCGGGAGCCAGAGCCGCCAGGAACAGCAATCGCTGAGCTGCCCTGCTGCTGCGTGTGGCGCCGGCTCCCGGGAGCGCAGCGCAATACCGCAGATCGGATCTCTGTACCGATCTGCGGCGGCGATGGGGGGCCCTTTGAAAAAAGGGGGCCCGGGGTACTTATCCCCGGGACCCCCCTCTTAATCCGGCTCTGCCTAGATCTACGTGCTAAATCCAGAATTGCTGGATAATTTACTATAATACCTTTTCTGTGTTCCCTGTGAGTGAAGCTTTCATGTATATCACTATTGACTATACATTGTTTGCACAGTTATAAAAATCTTTTTACATTGCCCGACGGGTGAGTGCAAAACACCCTTTTCTTTTACCTCTGTTTTTAATTGTGCCTCACTTAATGTACGTGTTTGTATTGTACACAAGACTTGAGTTATATGAACACCTGTATATTATAATGGCTGCCCATGGAAGTGTGCTGAAATCTGTTTTGTTGTATGTTGCTTATCATTGCGTGTAATGTTTCTTCTGCTTGACTCCTATACCTATATCTTGCCCAATTGTATATGATGTTTCTGCTTCAATAAAAAAAAATCTTAACACATGAAGTGGTAGAAGGTATCTTCAAAAATGTGCTTCAAAGAAGTAGATTTAGAGACATATTTATTAATTGGTTTTAGACCCGATAATTTTAATTTCTTTTTGCTTTTATTCACGGCAATAAGAAATGATGTTTTGCCTGAATGTATTAATATACACATGCAGGTACATAGGCTCCAAAATGAGCCCATTCCTTCGATATGTAAGAAGTGAAATGATTGCTAATGCTAACATCTCACTACTCTGTCAGGACCCTGTGGCACTACTGTGCATGCTTGGTCTGCTGTTTCCCGTTAATTTGTGCTTCTTGGAAACCCTGACTTCCCCCACAGAAACGTATGAGGGCTGTTTCTGCTGTTGGAAATTGAAAGGCCGCAGCAGGTATTAAAGATGGTGTACTTGGGGGATCTTTAATATTTGTACAGGATACACACACACAAAAGCCTGTTTTCAGGTGCTGTCCTGCTAGTATTGTTTAATAATTATGCCCCTTAGGCTTAAAAATCATTCTGCGAATTATTCTCAGTTAGAGTGCAGGGAGTTGACATGTTCACTGCTTCTAACCCGAAGACTGACGTTCCTTCTACCTACAACCTTCTACAGCTGCACACCCTTTTCCCTTCTCTACAAACTACCATTCTCTCCACCAAAACTATGTGCTTCAGGGAGACTTTCTTTGCTGATGTGTGGTCTCATTCCCAAATAATTGTGTCACCAATGTGTGTTTGTAGCTTTTGTTTGGAGTTTTTTATGACTACATGCTTGCCAGGCATTGTGAAAAAAGCTAAATTACTACAGAGGTGTTCAATCACTGTTGAGTCTAGGTAAGCTAAGAGGAACTATCCACAAGTATAGACAGCTGAAATGATGCATATAAAATCCAAATTCCTGTTTGCACACTACACAATTAAAGTTCCTATATGAGTAGTACATTTCCTTAATAATTGTTGAGGTGATATTTTACATGCAGTTTGTCAGATCATTTCTGTACACACTGCATTTGCTGCAGATTGGCTTATTTGGACCAACAAATTTGCAGCAGCAGCTCTCTTGATGTCATGATCCAAACAGACAGGTTTACGAATGACAGTCGGTCCCAGATGCTGTGTACAAACTGGGCAAAAATCGGGCAGGCAAGCAGAGAATTGGCTGATCGCTGATTATTGTACAGCGTGTGCCTATCTTTATAAACTAATTTGTTTAATAGGGAAAGATGGTGTGTAACAATTGATGTGCATATATTGACAAAATTGAAAAAAAATAATTGTGGACAATGGAATATGAAATCTTACTGCGACATTACAAATTAGAATTATTTTAGAGATATTTACATCTAGTTGACCATAAAAAAAGCAAATTAGGTATTGATAGTAATTAGCACAATTCTACAGTCACACTAATTAGCTATTTATATTCCCTTTCCCTTTCTACGCAGCCATCCCACTGGGAAAAAGATAATGTGTGCCCAAGGCCATATTTAGACTTGAAGCTGGCAAGGCTCTGTAAGTGAACACACCCTGTAATAGTGCACCCACATGCTTGCTTCCCACTACCCAACACATTATCATCTATTATTGTTCTGTGGGAAAGGTGTTATTAAAGACCAAAGCATAAAAAAATAAACTTGATTGGTAAAAACGGTAATAAAAAGAAACATGACAATATTTTCTATTTTTTTTCCCTTGACTATACTGCCCATGCTTCAGGTTTGTTGAGTAAATTGTAGAGGCAAATTCAGATGAGGTCACAAAGCTGCTATTGTACACAAATCATCCGATGTTTTCTTACTGCACATGCATCTGAGCCGCAGTGCGTACGCGCAGAGAGTGAATTGCACCTGCACCAAAGGAAATTAGTAGCAAAGTGAGTGACAGGAAGTCAGCGTTTGTGGGTGATAATGGGGAGTGGTCAGTTAAATGCAGGCATGTCATGGCTGTTCAGTGTTTTCTGGGCATACATAAATTAGCAGTTGCGATATTAGTAGATGGAAATGATGCAATAGCAGTGGGTGTCCCTATGTTCCAGTTAGCTTCTGCCCATATTAGCATATAATCGCAATTGCGTATAGCAACAGCAGCAGCAAGGACAACCACATCTGAATTAGGCCCATAGGGCTTCTGCTACCAACAAAGTTTGTATGAAAGGCTGATATTGCTGTAACAAAGACAAAATGAGATTACCAACTTTTACCATACCAAATTATTTCTATGTGATTATCAAGTGATATGCACTATGCCTACATTAGTCATCTAAAAGAACTTCATGTATTGTAGCTATTTATTCATGTAGAAAACGTATGACAATTGTAAAGAAAGGAAACGCATAAAATATTGAAAAATGAAATGATAAAATAATGGTATGGTAAGTAGTCCTGCAAAAAATGACAAATCAGTGAGCTACAATCAGTGGTGAATTTCCCACTAGGCACTAGGGGGGGCACTTGTTTGGGGGCGACACTTGTTTGGGAGCAGCACTTGAATGTTTGTGTTGGTACTGTCAGCCCAAAATGTACCAGAAACTGTAAAATATTTCCATACCATCTTGAAAGGAGTGTAAATTGGTAGGACATGCACATACTGCCCCTGTAAGCTGTCCCACTTAGTAAATGTGATATATATATATATACAGTAGTAATAATAAAAAAAATGTCATATTGGTTTTTTTATTCTATTAAATTGGCTATTATTAAATGAGAGCTTATAACCAATGAATTAAAATAATAAAATTAGGCAAGGTGGGGGGGGGGGAGGTGCGGCCATTACTGTTGTGCCTAGGGGCACCCTCATCCCCAAAATCTGCACCTGGTACACTGAATGCAAGCAGTTCAGAAAATGTTCCCAGTGTCCATGAATTTAGGAGCAGTCAGTGATTCTCAGTAAACATATTACCACTGTTAGAGGTGGGGTGGTTCATTAGCACTGCTTTACCAGGTGAGGTGAAGCATCCATCCGCTTAGCTAACCTACTGAACTGAAGTAAGAGCTGTATCCTCAATCACACAATTAAGAGCAAGTCCACGTGGGGTAAATACAGCACTGATACATTCAGGGGCGTTTTAAGAGAGGAGGGGACCCACGTGCAGCCTCCATGGTGGGCTCCCTCTTCTCTGGCTGCAAGTAGACTCTAGCACAGTGCAGGAGTCTACTTCGCATGCGTAAATCTCCAGGAACATGATCGATTTTGCTTTTTTGCGATAAATCCAAAATTTTGCTGATTATGAATTTACAAAGGATCAAATTGCATGTCAAATTTGACTTCGCACTCCAAATCACGGCGAATCCTCATCGGATCAAACATTGTCAAAATAACATTGGTACCAATAAACATTGCAAATTTACTAAGAATCGTTTTTATAACCCCCACAAAATCATTCCAAAATGACACCTCAATGCACCAAATGAATGCCTTTTCTATTAGCGTGTTTGATGCATAGCCTGCACAATCAGTGAGATCTGTGCAGGCTTTTGTGGTTTAAGTGTAATAAAGGAAAACCACCACCAGGTTCTGTAAGCCAGTCCCAGTTCAAGATATAAGGGAAAAATGGCATGGTGATCCTCCATATTTAATTTTCCCAGCACTGGGCTCATAAGCCATCCTGGTTCCAGAAGTATGGGGGCTGGCCCGGCGTTACCCGCTCAGCGAAGGGATGCAAAGCAGGGAGGCGCCTGCCTGGCAGAGGCGCTGTCCCTGCTCTGCTTTCCCCGCTGCAGCGCCGCCCGCCTGTCTCCGCTGTTGCTGCTGCTGCCGGCTGCTGTGCCCTGTCACACTGTGTGACAGGCATCGGCGCCGACAGTTCAATCCTCCAGTCCTCCTCCCTCACTTGACAGCAGTAGTGGTCGTCATAATAGGGGGCGGGGCTTTACGGCGGCGAGGGGGCGGGGCTACACAGAAAAGGCTGCCTGAGAGGGACTGATTGAAGTACTCACTCTGCTACTTGTCAGGTACTGTAAACGGGAGAGGGGGGAAAAGAGCGCTTGTGTATAGAATGTGTGTGTGTGACTGTGTTTGTGTAGTATGTGTGTGTGTGTGTGTGTGTGTGTGTTTGTGTGTGGGGAGGGAGCAATAAAAACAAAGCAGTTTTCTGGTGCCATCTTACTCCCCTTTGCTTGCCCACCACTCACCCTGGGGTCTTGCAGCTTGTTAACATCACCGTCTGGAGGCTGGCTGAAGACTAAATCCATGGCTGCCAGTCCTCATTTCCCTACTCAGGGCAGAGTGTGCAGCATTTGCTGCTGCTGCTGCATGCAGGGAGGGTTGG
Source organism: Pseudophryne corroboree (assembly GCF_028390025.1). NCBI lineage: Eukaryota > Metazoa > Chordata > Amphibia > Anura > Myobatrachidae > Pseudophryne > Pseudophryne corroboree. The sequence continues at coordinate 622,241,973 of NC_086445.1, forward strand.
TTCTAAATTCGTGGCTCCGCCCCCTGATGTAAAAGGTACCTTAGGCCACTTGAATCTAGAGACCATGCAGGGAGGTTTACACTTGTATGCATACCTCCCAACTGTCCGGATTTTCGTGGGACAGTCCCCTTTTTTGGGGCTGTCCCACCCACGGGCCGCAGTGTCCCGCGGTGTGGGGGAGGGGGGCGTTGGGAGGTTCCTGCACTCTCTGCCCTGCTTAGCAGAGCAGCAGGGAATAGACGCTGTGCACATGCGCAGCATCTATTCACTGAGACGAGAGGGACTGGGGGCATGCCAGCAGCTCACTGAGTGTTGGATATGCCCCCATGGTGATGAAATATGGGGTTTGGCTCGCGATCGCGATACTCCAGCGAAGCCACAACCCATTTTCTATAAGCCGTGCCCCTTTTCATCCAGGCGCGGCTTCACCGTTCAAGGGTGTCCCAAGTTCCCCTCTATAGAAGTTGGGAGGTATGCTGTATCTAGCCTCCTCCATATTTGACACCATCCTGCTATAGACAATGCGGACTACATACTTATTGCCGGCGGGCAGGATGCCAGCTGTCAAGATCCCGACAGCGGCATCCCGGCTGCCAGAATGCCAGCAACTGGGAGAGCATTTTCGATTCCCCTTGCGGGCTCAGTGACTTGTGACGCTTGCCACAGGTTCTATTCTCACTCTATGGGTGTCGTGGACACCAACGAGTGGAAATAGCCCCTGTGCGCCGGAATTCCAGCTGTCGCCATTGTCAGCTGTTGGGATTCCGGCAAATTGATTGCATCCCAACAATGCATGTGCCCATTTACTGGGGTCAATGGGGCTGTGAGAGGCCCTAGTAGGTCTTGAGATCCAAACACCCCTCACTCACCCCTGTCTGACTTCTCCTCATCGGGATCCTGGTGTTGGTATTATGAATGCCGGGATCCCATCAGCCCATAGGATGTGGCTCATTCTCCTTACACTCATTATTTGGGGGAGGGGATGGAGGGTTCAGTGATATAAACACACACACACACACATATTATGAACCCAAGGGTTCATGTGGGCATTATACACAGGTGCAGAAGTATATACATGTGGGCATTACATGTGGGCATTATACACAGGTGCAGCAGTATATACACATGTGGGCATTATACACAGGTGCAGCGGTATATACATGTGGACATTATACACTGGCGCAGCAGTATATACATGTAGGCATTATACACAGGTGCATCATTATATACATGTGGGCATTATACACAGGTGCATTGGTATATACATGTGGGCATTATACACAGGTGCAGCGGTATATACATGTAGGCATTATACACAGGTGCAGCGGTATATACATGTGGGCATTATACACAGGTGCACTGGTATATATTGCTGGAAATTTGGTGAGTTTTGATCAGTGATGTGCATACAAGAAATGGGGATACTATTGTGTGGCCACGCCCTTGTTTGTGAAACCACACCCCCTTTTTTCAATGCTTACTGTCCCTTTGTAAAATATGAGAGGGCGCAAATTTATAGTTTGCAGGGGGGCGCCGAACACCCTAGCACCGGCCCTGTATGGGGGCTCTTACTAGTGGGGCGGAGGGGGCAGTAATGCCACATCCCGGGTACACACCTGATGAGGTCACCCTGACCAAAGCTGTGACTGCATTGTCAATCAATTCCTATGCTGGTTATGGATTGATAGTTAGCAGCCACAGATTGGCTGGTGGCTCTGCAAATGACTGAAACCACTACTGGTGGCTCTTCAAATGACTGAAATCACATGGATTTCATCAATTGCAGAGTGCAGCTGTATTTATATACACATATTGCTCCTCTAGGTCCAGCCTGGTCCAGGAATGTCTTCTTCTTTTTTTTAAACCCCCTGGATGCTACTGGAGAAGAGGACCGATCGTCACAAGTTGACTGAGCAGCACTAGGCATAAGGTAAGTATATGTGAGTGTGTTTATTAAAGTTATACTGTCAAGTGTGTGTGTGTGTGTGTGTGTGTGTGTGTGTGTGTGTGTGTGTGTGTGTGTGTGTGTGTGTGTGTGTGTGTACTGTATTTAAATATTAATTTTACATGGGGACTATAAGTACCAGCAGGATCTTAATGCCCCCCATGATGGTACTTGTGGGTCTCCAAGTACCAGCATGCAGGGGGGGAGGTTTGCTGGTACCTGTAGTCTTCCTGTAAAAGACTATTATTCTACCTATCAACTCGGTACAACCTGCCCAGGGATACTGCGGATAGCCGTGAGCTTCACCCTAGCCCAGAGCGATCCTCAGGAGGGGGTACCCATATACACCCATACGTGCCTTCACTAACAACACCACAGCAGCATCCACCCAAACACAAACTCTCCTCCCCCTGCATTCACTTCCAACACTCCAGCAGAATGCAGACACAATTCTCCCCCAATTACCAACACCCAATGAGATAAACACTACCTATTATTACTGATCAAGATATTTCATTCTAGCTATTTGCTGCTCCCACAGCAACAGCAGAGGCAGCAGGTCCAACATATGAGGTGTAAGAGCCAACAAATAAGGGACGGACCATGAACTTCAACCTGTGCCCTGCTCCTTTTATGTACATTGATGTGGTTTCTGTGCTGGAAATCCATTCCTAGACTGGAACTGGGCTCCAGAGTGAGGACCCTGGGAGAGGGAGGACTCATGGCACATGTTTATTTGGGCTTAAATGAGAACCTAGAACAATGGAGGAAGTCAGGGTTCCCACTTCAGGGCTAGCACCCATGTCAACTGCCTTCCTTTGTTTCCTATATTTACACCCCTGCACACTGCTAGTAAGAGCCCAGCGCTGGTTGTTTGACATTACAGGGACCCCTACACATTTCCCCCCCCCCCCCCCCCCCGTATTTCCAGAAAGAGGACCAGCTCAAGAGACCGGTGCTTCTTCAATTACATACGGAGGACCCCATGCCATTTTTATGTCATATTTTTTGATCCAGGACAGGCTCACAATACCTGGTGTTGGTTTTCCTTTTGCGGTTGACTCCATGAAGTTTCTTGTTAAAAGATAAACTCTTTATTGCACTTAAAACACATAGGCCTGCACAAATCTCACTAATCTTGCAGCCTTCTCATCAAACACACTGCTTTATCGCAGCTAAATTTGCACCTCAAAACACTCCACAGATCGACCACATACACCATCGAAAGACAATACAGTTTACACCAGCCAACATGACTGTTAGTAAATGTGCGATTTGCGGTGCAAAACATTCTGGCGATTAAAAACAATTCTTAATAAATTCCCCTCCCTGGCGTCTGGCACTAAAGTGTTATCCAGTAACAAGACGGACTTACCTGTTTCCCCACCCCCACTGGGGTATTTATTTGAGTTATATGTGGTTACCATAACTAGAAGTTGGAGACTTGTATGTATTGTATAAGAACAGAAAATGAAATTTAATAAAACAAAAATAAAAAATATTTGATTCACTGGCCTTTCAAATACTGTATTAAAAAATGATTAAGTAAAAAAAGGTCTGATTGGTCTTTCAAGAGCACAATGAATGCATCTTAATGCATAGTAATTAATCTTGTGTGAAATCAACAAAAATTATATCAGAAGAAATACATATTTACAAAACAAATGAAAAGCTCAGCAGTAGAATCACAAATGCAAAATTATCATTCTTGAAGCAATATTTTGTATAAAGTATTATTTTAGAAATAGGGATGTCTAGTTACAAATGTCTGAGTAGCCAACACTGTGAGGTATGAGTGTCTAAATTAGGATTATCCTAAACACAGTTGTAGTTTGTCCTAAACAAATGAAAGACTCATAGGGCCTGTTTTAGAGTTGCACACATCTGTATGCAATGCCAATGTACACGTAGTTGAGTGATTATATGCAACTGTGTATGCACAACATTTTCTGAAAACCCCTATGGCGCATGCGTTACACACAGTGCATGCACAAAAGTGATATTGCAATGGATTCAGACAGTAACAACTGTATTGGTCCATGTCACTGAATGCCTTTCTTCTATTTCATCCTGAATGTCATCTCGCCACCTCAAACTTAATATTTACAAAACAAAATTAATTCTATTTCCACCGGCTCATAGTAGTTACCACCTGATATATCTATCACTGTTGATAACTTGAAAATCAAGCCAACTCACAAGATCGCTGCCTAGGTGTTATCTTTGACTCCGAACTGTCCTTTGTTTCCCAAATTCAATCTGTCTCTAAGTCATGTTATATATTGTACATCTAAAAAACATATCCAAAATACAACCTTATCTTACACAAGACACTGAAAAAACTCTAATCCATTTACTCATCATCTCCTGCATTGATTATTGTAATAGTCTTCTTACTGGTCTTACAAAAAAAAACACTCTAACCACTTCCATTTTGAATGCAGCTGCAAGGCTGATATTCCTCGCTAGACATTCATCATTTGCTGATCCGCTCTGTCAGTCCCTCCATTGGGTACCTGTATTCTGCCATATTCAATATAAAATACTTTTACTTACATATAAGGCTATTAACCAAACTACACAAACATACATCTCTTCACTTACCTCAAAATATATCCGATCTGACCTCTTCGCTCTGCACTTGATCTGCGTCTCTCATTCACACACATTACTTGCTCCAATTCACGATTGCAGGACTTCCTTCGGGCTGCACCTACTCTGTAGAATGTCCTCCCACGCACAATACGACTCTTCTCTAGTCTTCAAACCTTCAAGCATTCCTGGAAAAATCACCTCTTCAGGCAAGCTTATCAAATTCCATAACTGTCCACAGAGCCTTCATAAATATTCACATCTGTACAGTGCTCACATCCAAATGTACAGTATTTTCTTTTTCTTCAATTTGACATCCTCCTGACCTCTGGTCAACATTGCTGTGTAACCATATCATACAGCCCACCAAGAAACTCTGCAATCTGGTTGGAACATTATGCAATAGATAGCACCAATCCTTGTGTATGAATGCCAGTTTCCCTACAGATTGTGAGGAGGGCCTTCCTACCTCTATGACTGTCTGTTATTACCCAGTTTTGTGTTATCACTGTCGTTCCAATTGTAAAGTGCAACAGAATATGCTCCACTATATAAGAAACTGTTAATAAATGATTAAAAATAATAGAGAGAGAGTAAAACTCAACAGAATATGTTGGCACTATATAGGTAAATAATACTACTTAAATGTTGAAAAATATGTGTTTTGATTCATGACAACAAGTTGGGATGTGAGGTTGCCATTAAAAGAAATTTGGTGGCTATGCAGTTATGACATTGAAAATAGATATACACATATAGCTTTCTAGTCTAAAAGTATTTTGTTAATCCTAGTTGCGTAATAAGTAAAAGCAGCAGGAGGAATTTTGTTGTTAACTGTAATGATAATATATACATTACATAACTTTTGTTTTGTATTTTTAACTGCAAATTAGTTAAGGAGATTATAGTTTTTGTAGCTTGTAACTATGACCTGCTTTAATGTGTTCTAAAATAATATTAAACATACACCTCTCGGGGGGCGTGGCTTTGGAGGACATGGAGTAGCACACAGGCTGTGTGTCTCTCCAGCTACAACATCCTGGAATCCCATCCTGTGTCCCCCCCCTGAGCCTGCAAACCGCCCCAATACCTGCAGGGAAGGGTGGAGGTGCCCCTGTGCTGCTCTGAGACCCGTCTGTGCCCCATCCGCAGTGGCAGAGCGGCTCCAGTGTGCGGAGGTCCGGGGCCTGCTGGACCACGTGAGGTGCCGCCATCCCCGCGCTGAGCGCCTGCACCCAGCTCCCGTCTGAGCGCTGCCTGCGCCGGAGTCCGCGGCTCCCCCTCTGCCGTTGCCGGGGAGATCGTAACAGCCGCTTCTCCTCCCTTGCTCTGTCTGTGCTGGGAGCGTCTTCGAGCGGTCCCCGGCCGCGGCGCTGACACGTGACCCGCTGCCGTTCTCCCCGCTTGCTCCGGCGGCCCCAGTCAGCCTGTAATCTCCCGCTCTGACCTCCTGAACTCTGCTGCTGGGGGAAGAGGTACACGGCACAGCTGTGGGATATAAGTGCCTGTGCCCTCCCCACAATATAGTTGCTGTCCTGCCCTGTTCTGTTTCCCATAGGGACAGGGTACAATACAAGTGCTGCCTTGCTGTGCTCTGCTCCGCACAGGGACCGGGAGAAGTGATATATTAACCCCTGAAGGGCCTACTTGTTGCTCTGTTTCAGTATCCCACAAGGCATATCTGGCCAAGATCCACGCTGCATGTGTCCCTCATGCTGAGGAATATCCTGTCGTGATTTATCATCCTGGGCTGGCGGAGGCTGATTATTCTGATACGCTATATGCTCACTGGACAGTTTTGATATACTACACTTACCCGCGGGCAGCGACTGGGCAATTCTGATATACTGCACTGCATTATTCTTTGGCCGCCCCTGGACAGTTTGTGCTATACTTTTTACTGTGATTTCTTGCCATCTGCCGTCCGCTCGGCTATAATGGTCAAACCGCATCAATCTGCCGCGGCTGCGGCGAAGTTAGAGAAGTTTGCCAGAAATCCTCCGACACGGTCCCAACGGGGAGGTGGGGTGCAGTCGACCTCGGCGCCGCCTTCTCCGTCGGCGAGCTCCTCATCTCTAGAGGCCACCGATTCTGCTTTGCAAAAGGTGCTGGATGCGGTCACGGCCAGTGAAGCCCGCTTGGCCGACAGGATCGGTCAGGTCCAGGCGGACTTATCTATCATACACCACGACCTCCAGCGGGTGCGGGAGAGGGTCGGTGAAGTGGAGACGCGCATCTCCACGCTGGAAGATACGGTTACGCCTCTCGATAGACGCACTTCTGCTCTGGAGTCTCAGATGACGGAGGTACATAAAAAGATGACGGATATGGAGGGGAGATTGCGACGAAATAATGTCCGTTTCGTCGGACTTCCGGAGAAAGAGGAGGGTGCTTCCCCTGAAAAATTTCTTGAACGTTGGCTGTTGGATGCATTCGGAACAGAGGAATTCACCTCACACTTTGCAGTGGAGCGCGCCCATAGGGTCCCGATGCGTCCACTACCTCCAGGGGCACCTCCCCGTACGTTTATTGCCAAACTCCTTCATTATCGGGATAGAGATGTGATTCTGAGACTGGCCCGCACTAAGGGTCCTCTTAAGTGGAACGGTTCCCCAGTTTCAGTTTTTCCGGACTTTGCCGTCGACGTCCAATAGGAGAGAGCTCAGTTTGTCCCTGTGAAACGCAGGCTGCGTGAACTGAATATCCCCTATGCCATGCTCTTTCCGTCTAAACTGCGGGTAGTTTCAGATGGAGAAACGAAATTCTTTATGACCCCTCGTGAAGCATCAGTGTGGTTGGACGGACGCTTTCCGGCACGGCGGGCGTTAGCCGCTGATTGAATTTATACATTTGATTTCTGTACTTGCAAGTATACGGTTTCTTCTATGTCTGATATGTTATTGTTGTACTGGCTCGGAAGGGTTGTATAGTTATTTGCTATGTGCTCACGTAGGGGCTCTCTGTGGCTCTTATAGGCCTTCACTGGGAATGGGTAGCTCTGTGGAGACGGGAGACTGTTAGACGTTAATTATACACTGTTCTTAGGCCTTATACTCTCGGTGTTTGTTTTGCCATAAAGTCTTTAAGGGGTAAACGGTTATTTAATTGGGGTGGGTGTAGTGGGTTGGGGGGGGGGGATTTGATTTGAGTTTAGCTGGGAGATTCTCCTGTCTCAAAGTCATTATATTCTTGGCCCCCCTATTGGTTATAGGAATTTGGCCTTATTTGGTACTGGCGAGGTATGTTAAGGTGTTCTCTGCCTTAGCTGTTACGGTTAGAATTTAGGGTATTTTGTTGTTAGGGAACCAGGTATGCTGCTAGTTTTAGGTGGTATACGGGGTGGGGGTGGGGGTTGTTTTAGACTGTTACTATTGCTGTGTTTTTACTTTTCGCTGTGCAATGTGCTTATTTCCGCTATGTTTATGTCGCAACTAACTGCAGGTGTATCTCCTTTGGTATTCACTGGAGGTGGCTGGCCGCGGGTACTCTGCAATATTACAATAATGCTTTGCCATGGCTTTGGTTAAGTTTCTGTCATGGAATGTGCGAGGGATCAATGACAAAATTAAGCGCTCCCTGGTGCTTCGACAGATCAAGCTTTATGCCTCGGATATAATTTGCCTGATGGAAACCCACTTACTGGGTACTAAGATTATGTCCCTCAAAAAACCATGGGTGGGCTGGGCTTACCATTCCATGCATACTGCAGCGTCCCGGGGAGTGTCGATCCTCATTAGGAAGTCTGTTCCTTTTGCGCTTGATTCTGTGCAAACGGATAAATGGGGTAGATATGTATTTCTCAAGTGCAAAATTAACTCCGTCCCCCTACTATTGCTGGCTATGTATGTTCCTCCTCCATACTCGCATGAAGTCCTTAAAAAGGCCTCTGCCTTTATGGCTGTATCCCCTGGGGTAGTTGTTATCTGTATGGGGGACTTCAACAACGTTTTGAACCACGAGTTGGATAGGTTGTCCACGGCATCCTCCAACCCACAGCCCAAGCGTTCCCCATTTGCAGACACTGTTTCGGAGCTGGGTCTGGTTGACCCGTGGAGATTGAAGTATCCCGATTTGAGGCAGTACTCCTGTTTTTCAAGCTCTCACTCTTCCTTCTCTAGGATAGATTTGGCTCTTTTGTCCCGGGAGCTTTTGCCCAAGGTTCAAAATGTCAGATATGAGACTAGAGGTATTTCGGATCACTCCCCTATATCGCTACATATTGATTTGAACTGTCAGCGAGGCCAAGCAGTGTGGAAATTTAATCCCTTTTGGCTGACGCATATGGGTGAGGGATCCGACTTGGAGGCAAGCTGGTTAGAATTCTTTGTTATGCATAACGAAACCTCGGATGTGTCTCTGCTGTGGGACACTTTCAAGGCTTTTCTGAGAGGAACACTGATTAAGCGGGTAGGGAGTCTTAAATCCTCCTTTAGAAAACGTGAATCTGAATTGGAGGCCCGGGTGACTGCTTCGGAGACGACGTATGTTCGCGATGGCCTGGACGCCTCTAGGTTGGTGTGGCTCCATGCGCAGGGTGAATGGAGGGAATACCTGTGGGGGAAAACCCAGCACAGACTTCTCTTCTCCTCGCATGTCCAATATGCTACTGGGGATAGACCAGGTTCTTATTTGGCCAATCTTGCAAGGGGTGACCGCTCCTCTCATACTGTGGTGGAGATTTTGGACTCGGCTGGGTCTGTATTGGACCGTACCCCTCAGATCGTGGCGGAATTTGTCTCATTCTATCAGGCACTCTATAGTTCCAAATTGACCTGTTCCTCACTAGAACTGTGTGACTACTTAGATGGAGTCGATTTGCCCCGTATCTCCAGTGATTCCAGGGCTCTCCTTGATGCTCCTTTGTCGTTGGAGGAGATTGAGACTGCGATCTCTGCCTCCCCCGATGGTAAGGCCCCTGGCCTTGATGGCATCCCACCGGAACTGTATAAGAAGCATACAAAATTTTTTGCCCCTCAATTGCTTAAGTTATTCAATGAAATTTTTGCCCAGGGCGCGCTTCCCCCGTCTATGTCTGAGGCTTTGATTATAGTGATTCCTAAGCCAGACAAGGACCCCAGGAGGGTTGAATCCTACCGTCCTATTTCCCTGTTGCCCACGGATATAAAAATTTTAGCGAAGGTCCTATCTTCCAGACTTAACCGGGTTATCTCCCAAATTATTCACCCTGACCAAACGGGCTTCATGCCTGGCAAATCCACCGCTGTGAATTTGAGGCGCCTGTTTACTCATTTCCAGGTATCTCGGGGGGAGGACTGCTCTGCCGTTATAGCCTCCTTAGATGCCGCAAAGGCCTTTGATTCGGTGGAGTGGGCCTTCCTCTGGGAGGCTATGAATAGGTTTGGCGTGGGCCCCAACTTTATCAGTTATGTTAAATTATTGTATTTTCTGCCCATGGCCAGAGTCTCAGTGAATGGGTTTGTTTCGGACTCCTTCTCCCTATCCAGGGGAACGAGGCAGGGCTGCCCTCTGTCCCCGACTTTGTTTGCCATTGCTGTTGAGCCACTGGCATGTTTGATTAGAGCAACTCAAGATATTGTGGGTATTAGGGTGGGCGCAAGAGAGGACAGGATAGCGCTATACGCTGATGACCTATTGCTTTTCGTGGATGATTATGTTTCCTCCCTACCTAAACTCCTTGACTTAATAACCAACTACGGTCGCTTCTCCGGGCTCAAAATTAACTGGGATAAATCCACCATTACTCCCCTTAGAGGCCCGGTCTCGGTGGTCCCAGTGATTCATACCCCCCTTAAATGGGTAGATTCTTTTAAGTACCTGGGTATATGGGTATCAAATGACCCTTGTTCCTATGTTTCCCTTAATGTCTTGCCGCAGATGGTGTATCTTCGATCGAAGGTCAAGATTTGGGGGACTCTGCCCCTGACTGTTACTGGTAGGGTCAACTTGGTCAAAATGATATACTTACCTAAACTCCTGTATGTCCTCCAGCAAGCCCCTATATATATTAACTTGAAGACATTTAGACAGATTGACGGTTTGCTCTCTTCTTTAATATGGGCCAGCAGGAGAGCGCGGTTGAGACTTGACGTTCTGTCCAGGCCGAAAGTGCTGGGAGGCTTAGCTCTCCCTATATTTCGATTTTACTATTATGCCGCTCAGTTGGCACATATATGGGAGTGGGTAAATGCCCCAGATGGTCTCACTATATGCTCCCAAACGCTTTTACAGGTCTACCCTGACGGCACTCCATTACAGTTGCTTCTCTGTGGGAACCCTAACTTGTCCAGGATCCCTATAATAAAACAGGCTGTCCTTGTATGGAAACAGGTACATGTTATCCTATTAGGCCAAGGTATTGACCCGGATACTCCTCTGGACAATGCCTTTGGCTTCCCAGAATTGGCTTTGCTGCAGGTTGGGGCGGTGTGGGGGAGGTGGGGGGTGACATCCCTGGGCCACCTGTATAACGATGGTATATTGAAATCCTTCTTGCTGCTTCAACAGGACTATAGTATACCTTCTTCTCATTTTTACCGATACCTGCAGCTGAGACATGCACTTAACGCACAATTTCCCAAAACTCCTCCAATGATTGCTGACTCCCCGGTCAAGTCTCTCCTGCGGTCCCTGGGAGGTGGACATCTGGTGTCCAACATTTATACAGGCATGCTTCGATCTCACTATACTGACCCGTTGTCCCTTCTTAGGAACAAGTGGGAATCTGACTTGGGTGCCATCTCTGATGAGATCTGGGAGGGTGCTTTGTGTTCTCCCCGATTATCCACTACCACCATTAGATATCAACAAATCCAACTGTTTATCATACACAGAGTTTACATGACACCGGTGCGCTTGCGACATGTGGGGGGTACCCACTCCTCCAGATGTCCTAAGTGTGATAGCCTGGATGCAGACTTTTGGCACATTATCTGGCTATGCCCCAAGATAGCCGTATTCTGGTCAGGTGTTATTAACGCCCTGGTGTCAACGGGTATTCCCTCGTCGATATGCTCCCCGACGACATGTGTGTTATCTGCTGTGGAGGAGGATGCCCTGGACCCCCCTGCCAAAAGATATGTAATCAATCTGTGCGGCCTGGCCAAGGTGTGTATTGCCAGGCTTTGGCTGGCCAAAGATGCGCCCACAATGCGATCCTGGGTCTCACTTGTAAATGATACGGCCTCTCATGAGAAATATGTATACTTAGCTAGAAAGGCGGGGAGAAAATATCAGGACCTGTGGGGTAGATGGCTTGAGTCTCCGCGCTCTGGAATCCACAATGTCTGAGCACCCGCTACTAAGGGCTCCGTGTCTGGCTGAGTTGAAAACGAGACATGCAACGGGGGGTTAGACCGGGTGTGTGATTCTAGATTTATATTGGGTGAGCTGCCTCTCTTTGTCTAGGTAGTCCCCTAGCGCCCGCGGTCGGCCATTCCTTTCCTTTGCCAGTGTTGCTGCTGTGTCATCTGATTAATAACTATGTTGTGTTGCCATAGACGACTATGTACAATATACAGTGCTCTGTAAAATCCATGCTAACATGCGATATTAATTCCAATTTATAATTTATGTCTTGGAATTTAAGCCTGCACTTGTTTCACTGTGTTAGCTGAACCCTAATTGAACTGGGAATCTGCATATTCCCTGAATCGGGGTTGTGTTTTGGTTTGTTTTGTTTGTGTGTGCCTTTTTTTTTTGTACTTATGTCTTAGTGAAAAGTTGAAAATCAATAAAAAAAAAGTATTGAATTTAAAAAAAAAAAAAAAACATACACCTCTCTATCCAGTTTGTAAAGTTTAATTCCACTACATATTATATTTTTAAATTCTAAAATTACATTACGTTTAACAGCACTGGATTATGTAATCAATATCATGTTAACGATAACTGACTTAAGTTATTAATAATTACAATGAAAACGTTTGCACCATGTTAAAGATCTCTGTGATTTCTGTGTGCCAAGAGGACCAACTATTTTAAGCAAAAATCTTTTTTTTTTCCCTGCTGAATTGACCGTGTTTTTGAATTTATGAAGAAAGATGTTTTAGAAGAACCTCCCAGGGGTCTCTCATCAGCTTTAAATCTCTGCTCTCTTCCCCCTGCAACACTTCATGACACAAAGCATACCAAAACAGCTTCCTTTTGCCTATGCATTAGCAATCTGTTTTACCTTTTTGACATCTCTCACACATAAAACCGTAAGAGAGAAATAAAATATATGTCTCTAGGTGAAAATAAAGCTTTGCCTCCCTCCTGATCTCCAGGATATAAAATAAAGCTCTGGCTTTGATAGTGGCTTTCCCTTATTCCGGAGTCGCCTTTGAATATAGGGAGACAATGAAGATGGATTAGGGAGAATTGGCCCTATTCTCATGGGGGCTTTTTTCGCCCTGTCTTATTCTATATTCTATTTTTATCTTGTTTAGGTTTTTGTCTTTTATTTGTCCTTAAAGAAAACTTTGTTTTCTTTGTCCAGAACATGAGATTTGTATTTTGGCTTCATTGTGTTATACTGTATTGTCATTGATGTTTACGATGCTATTTCTAGTTCATTTGCTTTGCCATGAAAGTACTAATTGCATATGCATATCTACGTTCTGAGTCGCTGCTCATTCTTATGGTAACATTTAGGATCATAATCATAATTTTCCTACTATCTTTATTTGGACAAAAGCAGATAGACATGCCTTCAACAGATTACACCATATTTCCAGCATGCTACAATAATAACAGTGTTTTATATTATATTGATCAATTTTCTTGCAGCCCCAAGATTATACCACTAAACCATTGTAATACATACATTTTGGAAAAGGGGAACTGGAATTGTTGTAAACCTTAAAATTGTGTGGTTTTGTTTGACATACATACAGAACTCACATAACACAGTACATCCTGAGTATAGTACACATTACCCAAATAAACTCTATACTCCACATAGAAATATTTGGTTTGTGTATGTTTTCTGTATCTTACAAATGCATCACTGTATAAAGGCCTTCTATAAATATTACAGAGCATTGGCAAACAGATCTCCTGACAATAGTAAACATTTCATTAGCGATCACATTTAAAACAATTAATAGTATGAAGGAAATTTATAGCTTGTGTATCTTTTTTTAATAAAAATGTTTCGCTACTGCTATTTTAATGTTGCTATATATTATTCAAAAGAGTATTTTTGCAAATAAGATGATAAGATGATATCCAGTTCATTTGTCTTATATTCAGAATTGTGGTTATTTCATTCAAGGTATGATATATCTGCACTTATAATCAGACTAACCAACAGGAACACTGTTACTGTTTGTAAACTTGTTTTGTGAAGGATTAGGAAGCTGGCATGGGAAAGGCTAACACCCTTAAATATAAAAACTGCTGTAATAATAAGTAGTAATGGCAAACTATTGAGGACTTCCCAAATAATGTAAAACAAATACCAATTATGTGTTGAACAACATACAGTGCATCCAGAAAGTATTCACAGTGGTTCACTTTTTCCACATTGTGTTATGTTACAGCCTTATTCCAAAATGGAATAAATTCATTTTTCCCTCAAAATTGTACACACAATATTCCCATAATGACAACGTGAAAAAAGTTTTTTGTAATTTTTGTAAATTTATTAAAAATAAAAAACTTAGAAATCACATGTACATAAGTATTCACAGCCTTTGCCATGAAGCTCAAAATTAAACTGCGGTGCATCCTGTTTCTACTGATCATCCTTGAGATGTTCCTGTAGCTTAATTGGAGTCCACCTTTGGTAAAGTCAGTTGACTGGACATGATTTGGAAAGGCACACACCTGTTTATATAAGATCCCATACTTGACAGTGCATGTCTGAGCACAAACCAAGCATGAAGTCAAAGGAACTGTCTGTAGACCTCAGAGACAGGATTATCTCAAGGCACAAATCTGGGGAAGGGTACAGAAAAATATCTGCTGCTTTGAAGGTCCCAATGAGCACAGTGGCCTCCATCATCCCTAAATGAAAGCAGTTCGGAACCACCAGGACTCTTCCTAGTGCTGGTCGGCTGTGTAAACTGAGCGATCAGGGAAGAAGGGCCCTAGTCAGGGAGGTGACCAAGAACCCGATGGTCACTCTATCAGAGCTACAGCATTCCTCTGTGGAGAGAGGAGAACTTTCCAGCAGGACAACCATCTCTGCAGCAATCGACTAATCAGGCCTGTATGGTAGAGTGGCCAGATGGAAGCCAGTACTTAGTAAAAAGCACATGGCAGCCTGCCTGGAGTTTGCCAAAATGCACCTGAAGGACTCTCAGACCATGAAAAACAAAATACTGTGGTCTAATGAGACAAAGATTGAACTCTTTGGTGTGAATTCCAGGCGTTATGTTTGGAGGAAACCAGGCACCACTCATCACCAGGCCAATGCCATCTCTACAGTGAAGCATGGTGGTGGTAGCATCATGCTTTGGTATGTTTTTCAGCGGCAGGAACTGGGAAACTAGTCAGAATAGAGGGAAAGATGAATACAGCAATGTACAGAGACATCCTGGATGAAAACCTGCTCCAGAGTGCTCGACCTTCGACTGGGGCGCCGGTTCATTTTTCAGCAGGACAACGACCCTAAGCACACAGCCAAGATAACAAAGGAGTGGCTTCAGGACAACTCTGTGAATTTCCTTGATTGGCCCAGCCAGAGCACAGACTTGAATCCGATTGAACATCTCTGAAGAGATCTGAAAATGGTTGTGCACCGACGCTTCCCATCCAACCTGATGGAGCTTGAGAGGTGCTACAAAGAGGAATCGTCAAAACTGCCCAAAGATAGGAGTGCCAAGCTTGTGGCATCATATTCAAAAAAACTTGAAGCTGTAATTGCTGCCAAAGGTTCATCATCAAAGTATTGAGCAAAGGCTGTACATGTGATTTCTTAGTTTTTTTACTTTTAATAAATTTGCAAAAATCTCAAAAACATATTTTTAACATTGTTATTATGGGGTATTGTGTGTAAAATTTTGAGGGAAAACATAAATGTATTCTAGTTTGGAATAAGGCTATAACATAACAAAATGGTCAAAAAGTTAAGCGCTGTGAATACTTTCCGGATGCACTGTATACTAAGAATAATAATAATATAAAATAAATAATAGTTAAAAATGATAGTATGGAGACAATATCCACACATTAATACCAATATGAAATGTGAAATCTAATTGTGATATAGAAAATATGCCAGAAGCTCAAACTTTTGTCAGACATTTATAGGGCCACTTTGTAAAAGTGCTTTCTCTATAGTGTTTGGATAACTTGATCTGGTTTTGTTTGAGTTGATAAGTTAAAAAGGGAGGTAACATATGTAAATTACTATAGTTTCATCCAAAAAAAATGTAGAAAATACAAAATACTGCACCTTCCAAAGAAGTGACTATGTCTACCTACTAGTTGTTGTTTTGCAACTAGAAAAGAGTCAACTGTCTGCACATTAGGAGCCCTTAGGATTTATAAACGAGTTTTAGCTATTTAAAACTTGTTGCATTTGATAAATGGTGCTCCGGCCAGTCAGCTCCTAACTGTCATGTGTTTGAAAAATGACACTAGGGAGCTGATTGGCTGGAGCACCATTTATCATATGTAACAAGTTTTAAATAGCTAAAACTCGTTGATAATTGGGCCCCTAGCTCCTAAGAGTGAGAAAAACTGTTAGTGTCCCTATGTACTCTCTTCTGCCATAACCATAACTTGAAGTACTAGCTGTGTATGTTTAACATTTATATTGTGACGATCAGCTTCTGATCCCTCCCTAATTGTTATTTAATTTTTGATTTATTTGTTTTGTACATAAGCAAACAGAAGCAGTAGTAAGTTAGGTGTTTGATTTACATACACACAGCAGATAGCTAGTTCATCGTAACTGCAGTACATATGTATGGATAAAGATGTAAAAATATGGATGCACAGATAAACACATAGCTACAGACAGAGTAGGATTACTTTGTCTTAGGTTAATGTATATTTAAATACGGGCATTTACATAATGAAGGAACTAATGTTTGTAATGTTTAGATACTGTAAAATGTTTAAATGTAATTTCCTTCTAGATACAATGGTGTAAGGTACTTGGCTACTCCTACTGTACCTAACTGTCACTGTGATGCTGACACAAGACTCTCCTAGATAACCATTCACTTGGCATTTCGTTGTGTGGTGAAACTGGAAGTTATCTGAAGAAGCTGTATTATTTCAGTGTTTAAAAAAGAGTAACATCATTAATTTTACTACAAAGTCCCTGGAGAAAAAGTTTCTTGGACATTTAGAAAAACTACTGAGAGATATATAACATAAAACAATGCTCACAATTAAGAAAGTTTAAAATAGCTTTGAGCGGTTACATTCATTAGATCCAAGTACTGCAAAAAGATCCCAGTCTGCAATAGTTAATGGCAAAATGCTAGAATCAGCTTTAGCAATCACATATATAGTACTGTGCAAAAGTGTTAGGCAGGTGTGGAAAAAATGCTGCAAAATAAGAATACTTTCAAAAATAGAAGTGTTAATAGTTTTTCTCTTACATCCTAGAGGATGCTGGGGACTCCAAAAGGACCATGGGGTATAGACGGGATCCGCAGGAGCTTGGGCACACTAAAAAGACTTTGACTGGGTGTGAACTGGCTCCTCCCTCTATGCCCCTCCTCCAGACATCAGTTAGAATTTGTGCCCAGGAGTGACTGGACACACACTAGGGGAGCTCTACTGAGTTTCTCTGAAAAAATTATTTTGTTTTTGTTTTTTTATTTTCAGGGAGACCTGCTGGCTACAGGCTCCCTGCATCGAGGGACTGAGAGGAGAGAAGTCAGACCTACTTCTGCTTAGTTAAGGGCTCTGCTTCTTAGGCTACTGGACACCATTAGCCCCAGAGGGTTTGATCACTTGGTTCGCCTAGCTGCTTGTTCCCGGAGCCGGGCCGTCACCCCCCTCACAGAAGCCAGAAGACAGAAGCCGGGTGAGTATTAGAAGAACCGAAGACTTCAGACGGCAGAAGACTTCAGTAACGGAGGTACAGCGCAGCGGTAGCGCTGCGCTCCATGCTCCCACACATACCACTAACGGCACTCACAGGGTGCAGAGCGCTGGGGGGGGGCGCCCTGGGCAGCAGTTACTGAAGTGTTTTAGACTGGTAAAAGACATTATTCGGTGCCCGGGCACCGTATAACAAACCCCCACCAGTATAAAAAATTCAAATTCACGCGGGACTGAAGCGCGCCGGGAAGGGGCGGGGCATAGCCGCACAGCTCACCAGCGCCATTTTCTTCTCTCCACAGCCACTGCAGAGAACGCTGGCCCGGACCTCCCGGCTCCTCACACGTAATAGGGAGCAAAACGGGGGGGGGCACAAATTTTTTTGTGCTTTTCTTATTGTTGGTACAGCGCTGCTGACATATATTAGTGTGGTGTAATATATGGGTGCTGGGGTGTGAGCTGGCATACTTCCTCTGGGTTTCTCTGTAGGCTGTCCCCTTTATTGGCCAGTGTGTGTGTTGGGTGTTGGTACTTTGTGTCGGCATGTCTGAGGCTGAGTGTTCCTCCCTGGAGGAAGTTACTGGGGGCGCAGAAAAGGAGCTGGAAATGGCTGTGTTGACACAGTCGACCACTGATTGGGTTGCTATGTTGAGTACACGTAATGCTAATGTTGCTTTGTTGTCTAAGAGGTTGGATAAATCTGATTCTCAGATACAGACATGGAGAAAATCCATGGAGGATGCTTTGGCTCAGGTGCAGACCCCCTCAGGGTCACAAAAACGTTCTTTTACCCAGATGGTAGATTGGTAGATACAGATGCCGACACGGACTCAGATTCCGATGTTGATTTTAATGAGGCTACTTTACACCAAAGGGTAGTTAAGAGTATTCAGTACATGATTGTGGCTATTAAAGATGTTTTACATATTTCTGCGGTTCAGGAAACAAGGATTTGCTTATTTAAAGAGAAAAAACCTGAGGTGAAGTTTCCCCCCTCTCATGAAATGAATGCTCTTTGTGAAAAAGCTTGGGAGTCGCCGGATAAGTGGTGTCAGATTCCCAAAATAATTTTTATGGCATATCCTTTCCCCTCTGATGACAGGGAAAAATGGGAGTTGTCTCCGAATGTCGACAAGGCTCTATCCCGTTTGTCCAAGAAGGTGGAGCTGCCATCCCCTGACACAGCGGCTCTCAAGGATCCGGCGGATCGCAAGCTGGAAACATCTTTGAAGGCCATTTTCGTTAATACGGGTGCATTGCTCAGAGCTGCTGTGGTGTCGGTATGGGTGAGTAGTGCTATTGCTAAATGGGCTGATAATTTAGCTTCTGATATGGATACCCTTGATAAAGATAATATTCTTTTGACTCTTGGTTATATCAAGGACGCTGCTGATTACCTAAAGGATGCGGTGAGAGATGTTGGCCTCTTGGGATCAAGAGCCAATGCCATGGCAGTCTCGGCCAGGAGGGCGCTGTGGATCCATCAATGGAATGCTGATGCCGACTCCAAGAAAAATATGGAAGCTCTCCCCTTCAAAGGTAGTGTCTTGTTTGGTGATGGCCTGGCTGACCTGGTGTCTACCGCTACTGCGGGTAAGTCATCTTTTCTTCCTTATGTTCCCACACAACAGAAAAAGGCCCCCCATCAACAGATGCAGTCCTTTCGACCTAATAAATACAAAAGAGGAAAAGGCGCATCCTTCCTCGCTTCAAAGGGTAGAGGAAGGGGAAAGAGGTTGCCTGCAGGATCAGGCACCCAGGACCAAAAGTCCTCCCCCGCCTCTACCAAGTCCACCGCATGACGCTGGGGCTCCCATGCGGGAGTCCGGGCTGGTGGGACGGCTCTGGAGCTTCAGTCAGGTCAGGGTTCAATCAGCCCTGGATCCTTGGGTCTTAGACATAGTGTCTCAGGGGTACAGGCTGGAGTTTCAGGAGATGCCCCCTCACCGCTTTTTCATTTCGGCCTTGCCAGTGTCTCTTCCGGAAAGAGAAGTGG
Organism: Pseudophryne corroboree; assembly: GCF_028390025.1. Classification (NCBI taxonomy): domain Eukaryota; kingdom Metazoa; phylum Chordata; class Amphibia; order Anura; family Myobatrachidae; genus Pseudophryne; species Pseudophryne corroboree. Next base: position 622,261,475 of record NC_086445.1, read on the forward strand.
TAAATGCTGCGATACAAAAGTTGTGTCAACAGAGGGTCATTGTTCCCGTTCCCCTGTCCCAATGGGGGGAAGGGTTCTATTCGAGCCTCTTTGTCATACCAAAGCCGGACGGTTCAGTCAGACCGATTCTGAACCTAAAATCTCTCAATCCATACTTGAAAACTTTCAAGTTCAAGATGGAATCTCTTCGAGGTGTGATCTCCAGCCTAGAAGGGGGGGATTTTATGGCGTCAGTCGACATAAAGGATGCCTACTTACACGTCCCGATATATCCTCCGCATCAGGCCTTCCTGAGATTTGCGGTGCAGGATTGTCATTACCAATTTCAGACATTGCCGTTTGGGCTTTCCACGGCCCAAGGGTTTTCACCAAGGCCATGGCAGAAATTATGGTTCTCCTTCGCAAGCAAGGGGTTGCAGTTATCCCGTACTTGGATGATCTCCTGATAAAGGCGAGGTCCAAGGAACAGTTGTTAAGAAATGTGGATCTTTCCCTGTCGGTTCTGCGACAACACGGTTGGGTTCTAAATTTGCCAAAGTCTCAGTTGATCCCGGCCACTCGGCTGCCCTCTCTGGGCATTATTCTAGACACGAAGCTACAGAGGGTGTTTCTTCCGGAAGACAAAGCTCTGGAAATCCAGACAATGGGAGGAAAAAAGATTGGAAGACGACCTCCTTTCTTTTTACAGACTGGCATATTCCTGAATGTGTAAGATACCTAAGTGGACTTTATAAGCTGTGCGCAGTTGAGGTAGTACTCATTTTTTCTGTTAATGGTCAGGGAGCTTCTGAGGCCGACAAGTGTGTCGATTCATCAATGCACTCAGGTTCTTGGGAAGATGGTTGCGGCTTACGAAGCCATTCCGTTTGGCAGGTTTCATGCCCGGGTGTTTCAGTGGGATCTGCTGAACAAATGGTCCGGGTCTCACCTGCACATGCACCGGAAAATAAGTCTATCTTCCAGGGCCAGGATTTCTCTCCTGTGGTGGCTGCAAAGCTCTCACCTTCTAGAGGGATGCCGATTCGGAATCCAGGACTGGGTCCTGCTGACAACAGATGCAAGTCTCCGAGGCTGGGGTGCAGTCACGCAAGGAAGAAATTTCCAGGGAAAATGGTCAAACCAGGAATCTTGTCTCCACATCATTGTTCTCGAGTTAAGAGCCATTTACAACGGCCTGCTGCAAGTGAAGAACCTTCTTCAGGGTTTTCCTGTCCTGATCCAGTCATACAACATAACAGCGGTGGCGTACGTAAACCGCCAAGGCGGAACAAGGAGCAGGACGGCTATGGCGGAGGCCACAAGAATCCTTCGCTGGGCGGAACAGCACGTGAGCGCCCTGTCAGCAGTCTTCCTCCCGGGCGTGGACAACTGGGAAGCAGACTTCCTCAGCAGAAATGATCTCCATCCGGGGGAGTGGGCCCTTCATCAAGAGGTATTTGCAGAAGTGACAAGGCGTTGGGGAATTCCTCTGATAGACATGATGGCGTCTCGTCTCAACAAGAAGCTTCCGAGTTATTGTTCCAGGTCACGGGACCCCCAAGCCAGTGCAGGGGATGCCCTGGTGACTCCGTGGGTGTTTCAGTCAGTGTATGTGTTCCCTCCGTTTCCTCTCATTCCAAAGGTGCTGAGGATCATACGTCGAACAAGGGTTCAGGCGATTCTCGTCGTTCCAGATTGGCCATGCAGGGCCTGGTATCCGGATCTTCGGGAATTGCTTGTAGAAGATCCTTGGCCGCTTCCTCTTAGAGAGGACCTGTTACTGCAGGGGCCCTGCGTGTTTCCGGACTTACCGCGGCTGCATTTGATGGCGTGGAAGTTGAGCGCCAAATCTTAGCTCGGAAAGGTATTCCCGGGGATGTCATCCCCACACTCCTTAAAGCTAGGAAGGAGGTTACGGCGAAACATTATCACCGTATTTGGAGAAAGTATGTTTCGTGGTGTGAAACCAAAGCAGCTCCTGCGGAGGAGTTTCACTTGGGTCGGTTTCTCCATTTTTTGCAGGCAGGCGTCGATGCAGGCCTGAAATTAGGTTCCATCAAAATGCAGATTTCGGCTTTATCTATTTTCTTTCAGAAAGAATTGCCCGTCCTTCCAGAGGTTCAGACTTTCGTGAAGGGAGTGCTGCATATCCATCCTCCATTAGTGCCGCCGGTGGCGCCGTGGGATCTTGAAGTGGTGTTGCAGTTCCTTATGTCTCACTGGTTTGAACCTTTGCGTAAGGTTGAGTTAAAGTTTCTCACTTGGAAAGTGGTCATGCTTTTGGCTCTGGCATCTGCCAGGAGAGTGTCAGAGTTGGCGGCCTTGTCTCACAAGAGCCCTTATTTGATCTTCCATTCGGATAGAGCGGAATTGAGGACTCGTCAACAATTTCTGCCGAAGGTGGTTTCTTCGTTTCACATTAACCAACCTATCGTGGTGCCTGTGGCTACGGATGCTGTGGCGGTTCCAAAGTCTCTTGATGTTGTAAGAGCTTTGAAAATTTACGTCGCCAGACTGGCTCTTACCAGGAAAACAGAGGCTTTGTTTGTCCTGTATGCTTCCAACAAGATTGGAAATCCTGCTTCTAAGCAAACTATTGCACGCTGGATTTGTAATACGATTCAGCAAGCTCATTCTTCGGCTGGGCTACCGTTGCCGAAGTCAGTAAAGGCCTATTCTACCAGAAAAGTGGGCTCATCTTGGGCGGCTGCCGAGGGGTCTCGGTACTTCAGCTTTGCCGAGCAGCTACGTGGTCGGGGTTAAACACCTTTGCTAAGTTTTACAAGTTTGATACCCTAGCTGATGAGGACCTCATGTTTGCTCAATCGGTGCTGCAGAGTCATCCGCACTCTCCCGCCCGTTCTGGTGCTTTGGTATAGAGTTTTGGAGTCCCCAGCATCCTCTAGGATGTAAGAGAAAATAGGATTTTAATACCTACCAGTAAATCCTTTTCTCCTAGTCCATAGAGGATGCTGGGCGCCCATCCCAGTGCGGATTGTTACTTGCAGTTGTATTATTACTGGTTATATTTGATTACACGTGGGTTGTGTATTAGTTATATTCAGCTTGTTGCTGTTGTTAATTCATACTGTTATCTGGTTTGCTGCTACTCCGGTTGTACGGTATGTTTGTGGTGTGGGATGGTATGTTTCTCGCCCTTAGTTTAAACAAAAACCCTTTCCTCGAAATGTCCGTCTCTCCTGGGCACAGTTCCTATAACTAAGGTCTGGAGGAGGGGCATAGAGGGAGGAGCCAGTGCACACCCAGTCAAAGTCTTTTTAGTGTGCCCAAGCTCCTGCGGATCCCGTCTATACCCCATGGTCCTTTTGGAGTCCCCAGCATCCTCTACGGACTAGGAGAAAAGGATTTACCGGTAGGTATTAAAATCCTATTATTTTTATTAATAAAATGCAAAATGAATGATCAAGATAAATCTAAATCAAATCAATATTTGGGGTGCCCACCTTTTGCCTTCAAAACAGCATCATTTTTATGTTTTAAAGGCAAAGGGTGGTCACACCAAATATTGATTTGATTTAGATTTCGCTTCTGTTCATTCACTTTGCATTTTGTTATTTGATAGAAATAAACTATTAACACTTCTGTTTTTGAAAGCATTCTTACTTTGCAGCATTTTTTTCACGCCTCCCTAAACCTTTTGCTCAGTACGGTACATATATATATATATATATATATATATATATATATATATGCACAGCCCTAAACAAGAGCGCACTCACCAGTTTAGTGTTACTCACAACATTTTACAGCATAGCAAGTCGACGTTTTGGCCAGTCACTGGCCTTCCTCAGGACAGAACCACCACCACTCTACAATATAGGACATACAAACCTCACCTAGCGTGCTGTAGCTACCTAAATACCAGCAATAGGTCAACTGATGCATGGCCATGTGGGTGCCGATAGGAAGTGGCCTCCCACAGGAAGTGATGCACTCCCAGAAGTGATGTAACCCAAAATATACTTCACACTTATGGCAAAAAGTATGGCAACCGGAAGCATCAAGTGCAACACATTTATTGGTTCTTCCACTAAGTGGTTACAGGAAGTGACCAACATATATAGTGTCAAAAAAGAAATAAATAATATGCAGGGCAATATGGGGAACATTAGACAGCTTAGCTGGCACTTCCATGTCAATACCCAATAAACTAATAAATTTGGGCAAGCTCTCGAAGACTAAAGAACGTGCCCCACAGAAAATAATTGTTACTGCAGGAGTCAGAATAACCTTCTCTACTGTTACACAGGTGACCAAAGTAGGCCGCTAGGATGGTTACACTTCAAGGCTAAATGTACCAATTATACCATTAATCCCAGTTATCCTCACTAATAATGATGTAGCATGCAATCATGTTAAAACAGTGAACACATAAAAAATACATCAAGCTGCCAAGCATTAACCAACAACTAATGATAATGAGAAAAATAGAAGAAATGCATAAAAGTGCCATGGGCAGCCATGGGTTCTGTGTCCCTGAAGTCTATTCCATTAGAGGAGTCAATGCAGGAATATATTTAAGTGGTTATGTTCATAAAGTCCTTAGAATGCTATCATACCCAAGCAATGAATCCATCTTGCCTCCAGTAGGGCCAAACCCCGTTCCCCATCTCTCTTAGTAGAGGGAACCCAATCAATCATCATATAGCGGACAGATTAAATTTGATGGCCTGGTTTGAGGAAATGTGTCGCTACTGGCTTGTCCAACTTGCCATCTTTGTAGGCAAAACTGATAGATGATCTAAGCTATGTCATCCGTTCGCAGATGGTGCATGACATTTTCGCAACCACATGGTCTATCTGGCACGTCGTGGTGTTTAATGTAGATTATCTGCCAACTGTGTGGATGTGTGTGTGTATATATATATATATATATATATTGAGAATTGCAGATAAGATCAGAGCGACCATAGGTGGTAAATACTCTAAGAGACTAAAAAGATGATTTTTTTAAAACAATGCGGGGTTTATTTATAACGAACGTTTTAAAAGGTTTTTTGGACATAAAAAGGCAACATATAGGAATGCTTTTCAAAAAAAAAAAATTTGTTACAAAGTCATTTAAAAAGCATTCTAAAGGACATGAAGATAATAATATAAAAAGTAGGAGCGATAAAAAATAGTGCTAAAAATTCCCGTGTTCAGAAAATAAGAGTCATTAGAGACAATCGTATGTCTAAAATTATGTAAAAAAAATTCTAATACAAATACGTATAAAAGATCGGATAAATAGAAAAAGCAGCTTAACTTGAGGATTTCAGTAGTAGCAGGAATCACCCAACCGGTTTCGTCTGGTCTGACTTCATCAAGGGGTAATGAGCACAGTGGGACACATCATCTATATATACCCCTATAGGTAAGGAAGTGATTAGTGACATCACTTCCTGTAATTGATTGACATTTGTGGAAACAGGATGTAAACATACTAGTATAGTTCAGGAACACATAATGAGTTTGGCCAATAATGAGGTAGGCTGAAGATGTGATGAAGCGCTTTACTTGCGCTTAGAAACTGTGTGGGGAGTCTTTGTGAATCATAAAAGACTTTTGCACTTGTTTAGTCCGATGTGTGACGCTAAACGTGTCATTTCCGCCCCACTTCCGGTGTCTGTGGCTTCCTCTTGCGCATGCGCCGGTCATTGCGAAGGGAAGTGCGGCGGCAATTTTCTGGGAGTCCGTGAAGCGTGACAGTTGCTCGTGCTGGAAGCGGGTGCCGGCGGCCATATTTTCATGGATAATGTTCATGTAGTTTAATAGGTCTGATATATTCAAACCGTCTCCACACAGGAAGCCGCATATGTAAATAAGATAAGATCGAGAATCAGTACATATATACGATTCCGAGGTCATATATAGTTCATCGTTTATATACAGATTCTACAGACTAGGTGTAGAGTATGTTACAATGTAGTTCATACTCCTAGTCTGATAGACATAAATAAAGTGTTTCTCCTATAAAAATGACATCCATTTAGGACATCTGGCATTTTCTATTGGAGTATAAATTGTATATGCATTGGATAAAATTAATAAGATTAATACATAAATAGAGAGTGGATGTTGTGGTGAGACTTATATTTAGGAGTATATAGGCATAGGCATATACCGTCATGGACAGAGAACAAAGTTTCTTTTAATTGAGAGATAGAAGAAAGAGAGATGTATAGAGAGATATAGGAATAGCATGCCCCTGATCTGATTGTTATTACAGCACCCGGTCTTCTTGGGAAGTTTCCTTACCCAGTACTGGCCGGGCCAACACTGTTTGGCTTCCAAGATCGGACGAATTTGGGCATATCCAGTGTGGTATGACTGTAATCTAAGATCTGGGTAGTGGGAGAGGTGGTCCAGGGGTTGGGGAGCCTCCACTCCGTGTTCCAACCTGGACCTAGCTGGAAAAAGGCAAGTTGATATTGTCAGGAGTTAAGGATTGGGAAATGAAAGGCTTACGTTTATAGAAAGGGGGCTATTTCGTAGCCTTCATTCAGTCCGTCCGGATGAAGAGATTTAATTTCATGTATCCAGAACATTTCTCTCCTTGATAGAAGGTTGGAGAGGTCTCCCCCTCTTTCTCCAAGTGTCACTAGTTCCAAACCCTTGAACGTGAGTTCCTCCGGGTTAGAGCCGTGGTATAGTAGGAAGTGTCTGGATACAGCATGTGTTTGGACCCGGTTCTTTATATTTCTGACATGCTCCTGTATGCGGATTTTCAATGGCCTCTTTGTCTTGCCGATATACTTCATCTTGCAAGGGCATTCCAGGAGGTAGATGATGGAAGATGTGTTGCAGTTGATAAAGTGCTTAATTTTGTACTCCTTAGTTTCCCCTGTGTTCTTGAAGGTTTTTCTATTTGGGTTCACATACTTGCAGATGTTGCAATGACCACATTTGAAACATCCCACACATTTCGGTAGTGTGCTTTTTGGAGTATCACGGTTTCTTAACATGCTTGGTGCCAGGAGGTCCTTTAGATTCTGTGATTTCTTAAATACCACTTGGGGTTCAGTTGGTAAATAATCTTTGAGAATCGGGTCCATTAACAGTATGTTCCAGTGTGATTTGAGTGTTTGTTTAATCAGGTTGTCATGTTTACTGTAAGTGGTGATGAATCTAACATTGTCTTTATTGTTCTCCTTAGGTTTGTATTCCAGAAGTTTGTTTCTTTCCAGGGTTTTTGCTTGGGCATTGGCTGCTGCGAGAATATGTTCAGGGTATCCTTTTTCTTTGAATCTCTCTGTGTAGACTGACAGTTGTGCATCACGATCATCCGTTTTCTTGCAGTTTCGTGCAATCCTGGTGAACTGGGAGAGGGGAATATTATTTTTCCATCGTTTAAGATGGTTGCTCCGATAATGAACATAGCTGTTTGTATCCACCTTTTTAATGAAGTTCTTCGTAATGACATCGTTTCCTTGGTGGGTCAGTATCAGATCTAAAAACTCTATTTGTTCCGTGTTGTTGTTGGATGTGAACTTCAAGTTCATGGTATTGTCGGATATATAGATGAGGAAGTCTTTAAAAGAGGGTTCATCGCCATCCCATATGATTAAAATATCATCTATATACCTTTTATAAAAGATGATATTCAGATTAAAAGGATGATTCGTAAAAATATATTCATTTTCCCAGTGACCCATAAAAAGATTGGCGAAGCTTGGCGCAAAGATAGTGCCCATCGCTGTCCCACAGGTCTGAAGGTAAAATTGATCCAGAAATTTAAAATAATTATGTTTCAGGATAAAATTCATAATCTCAGAAATAAAAATCCGGTGGTCGTCTGTGATGAGATGATCCTTGCCCATAAAAAAATTGCAAGCCTGAATTCCCTTCTCGTGTTCGATGCACGTGTATAAGGACTGTACATCTATCGTGACCCATCTGTACGTGTCTTTCCATCCTTGTGATTCCATTAAATTAAGAACTGAAGTGGTGTCTTTAAGATATGCAGGTAGGTCCATGACATATTTTCTAAGGAAGATGTCCACGTATTCCGACAGGTGGGATGTTAGGGAATCTATTCCTGCCACAATGGGCCTCCCTGGTGGGTTGGTCATCGATTTGTGCACCTTTGGGAGAAAATAGAAGATGGGGGTGACGGGGTTGGTGTTAAGGAGGTACTGGTACTCTTCCTTAGACAGTGTCTCGTTTCTGAGGCCTCTAAGGAGAATGACTCTAAATTCCTCCACGAAGGATTCCTTCGGATCCGCTGCTAGTGGTTCATATGAAGACCTATCTCCTAATAGTCTTTCGGCTTCCACAATATATGCCGTGCGGTCCATGATCACTAGCCCCCCCCCCTTTGTCAGCTGGTTTCAAAATGATGTCTTTGTTTCCCTGGATTTGTTTGATCGCTTGTCTTTCTTTGTTGGTTAGATTCTTTTCCTTAATAGGTTGGATCTCTGCCTCACATAGGCCTTTCATCACTAAATCGTAAAACATGCCTATGTTATTTCCCTTAGATTCCAATGGGTAGAATTTTGATACAGGTCTTAGTCCTGATTTTGATTGTTCATAATTCCTTAGAACTGCGTCTTCTTTCCTTAGGAAGTGACGTTTCAGAGTGAGTTTCCTCACAAATTTGTTTAAATCCACGAAAGTGTCGAATTTATTCATCCCTTTAGTGGGTGCGAATGACAATCCTTTGTTCAAGAGAGAGATTTCATGTGCAGTTAGGTCATGGCTCGATAGATTAAAGATGCCCTTGGATGCGGGGTTTTCTACTGCAGATACCTTCGTTTGAAGCGACTTTTTCCTGCCACTCCCACGGCATCCTCTTCTTCTAGCTGCCTTTTTCGTGGTGACGCATAACTTGCTCCCTGTCACAACTGAGGGCCTGAGCTGACGGGAGGCAGCCTCAGTTGTAGGGGCTGAGATGTACCGGAACCTGGGAGGTTGTATCAGACCCCTGGACATGTAAGTAACATGAATAATAACTGCCCGAAGGCGTGACCACGACAACTTGGATAAAAGTCAATGATGTTTATTATGACAACTCCGCAACACAGCAGCAGTAAAAGAAAACGTAAAAGTCAGCAAAGAATAAATACAGTTCCTGGGTACTACAGGATGGCAGGAGCCACAGGGCACTGGTAGTGTGAGACAGTTCTTATGATCTTCTAGATGGAAAGTCCTTACCAGGCCCGACTGTAGCAATGGAGATAACCCAGGATTGTGCCAGCTGGTGTTCCAGGAAAAGCTGGGTTGCTGAAGATAAAACAGCTGCTGTGGATACTGGCTGGAACCAGACTGTTGTTAGCACGGAGTGGATACTGGCTGGAACCAGTTAAATAATAAATGAACTTGGGAGCGATGAAATATGAACTGAAATGTAGAACTTGAGAGCGGAGAAATAATAATACCGGTGGAGAGTGGTAAAGTGTAGAAAGGACACCGGCCCTTTAAGGGAAGCTGTACTCTGCTGGAAGCTGAGCTGGAAGCAGGCAATGTTGTAGCTGGAAACAGATGAATCCACAATGGATTGGAGAGTCAGGCTACACCGCAGGTGGAATGCTGGTGCGGGTCTCTATGGTGGAAGTCTTGAGACAGGAGCTGGAACCTGGAAGACAATCACAGGAGAGAGACAAACAGGAACTAGGTTTGACAACCAAAGCACTGACGCCTTCCTTGCTCAGGCACAGTGTATTTATACCTGCAGCAAGGAAGGGATTGGCTAGGCAATTATGCAGATTAACAATACTGACAACAGATTGGAGGAAATGATCAGCTGACAGAATCCAAGATGGCTGCGCCCATGCAGACACTTGGAGGGAAGTTTGGTTTGTAATCCATGTGGTAATGAAAACAGTAATGGCGGCGCCGGCCACTGGAGACAGGAGACGCCAGGCTGACAAATGCACATCCAACCACGCGGACACAGCGGAGGCCGCGGCTGACGTAATCGCCACTCTGACACTCTGCATGCAGAAGCTCAGGGACGGCGGCGGAGGCCGCGGGAGACGCCATGCCAGATGTAATAAGGCGTTACTGTGACAGCGTCTCAGAGAGACAGGAGAGGATGCAGGAATGTACACATCAGGATAACAGATGGGATCCGGTCCTGGAGCGCTGAGCCAGCCTTAGGAGGCATCTGATGGGTAAGAAATGGCGTCCAGATACCCGGATCGTGACAGCACCCCCCCTTTAGGAGTGGCCCCAGGACACTTCTTTGGCTTTTGAGGAAACTTGGAATGGAATCTCCGGACCAAGGCAGGAGCATGGACATCAGAAGCATTGGTCCATGAACGTTCCTCAGGACCATAACCCTTCCAGTCAATAAGATATTGTAGTTGACCGTAACGGTGACGTGAGTCCAGGATCTTGGCCACTTCATACTCAACGCCTCGTTGAGTTTGGACTTTCGGAGTTGGAGGAAGTGAGGAATGAAACCGATTCAAGATCAGCGGTTTCAACAGGGAAACATGGAATGTCCTGGGTATTTTTAAGAAGGGAGGCAACTGGAGTCTGTAAGCAACAGGATTGATGACTTGTTCAATCTTGAAAGGACCGATATAGCGAGGTGCAAACTTCATACTGGGAACTCTTAACCTCAAATTCTTCGTGGATACCCATACCCGATCACCCACCTTGAGAGCAGGAACTGCTCGACGCTTCTTATCCGCAAACTTCTTGTACCTGAACGATGCCTTGAGCAGAGCTGATCGTACGCTCTTCCAGATATTGGCAAACTGATGCAAGGTGATATCCACTGCGGGAACAGAAGTTGCTGGAAGCGGTTGGAGCTCAGGGACTTTAGGGTGGAATCCAAAGTTAGTGAAGAATGGTGTTGAAGCAGATGAAGAATGATACTGGTTGTTATGACAGAACTCGGCCCAGGGAAGTAATTGAACCCAGTCATCTTGAGAGGAGGACACATAGATGCGGAGGAAGGCCTCCAAGTCCTGATTCACCCTCTCGGTTTGACCATTGGTCTGAGGATGGTAAGCCGTGGAAAACTTTAGCTTGACTTGGAGGACTTGACATAAACTTCGCCAGAATTTGGCTGTGAATTGAACTCCTCGATCTGAGATAATTTCTTCAGGAAGACCGTGGAGTCGGAAGATCTCTTGTATGAATACTTTAGCCAACTTGGAAGCTGACGGAAGACCGGTGAGAGGAATGAAGTGTGCCATCTTGGTGAACCGGTCAACTACCACCCAGATGGTATTGAACTTGTTGCACATGGGTAAGTCTGTAATGAAATCCATCGACAAGTGGGTCCATGGTCGACGGGGAACGGATAGTGGAACCAGTTGCCCCGCAGGCGACTGGCGGGATACTTTATGTTGGGCACACTTTGGGCAAGATGCAATAAACTCCAAGAAGTCCTTTTTCAGAGTTGGCCACCAATAGGACCTAGAGATAAACTCCAGGGTTTTTTGGATACCTGTATGTCCGGCAAAACGGGAAGCATGGGCCCAATGCATGAGCTTCTTCCTTAGCATCGGCTTCACAAAACTTTTCCCTGATGGGGGCGTAGAGTCCATCCCTACCGTGGAGAATGCCAACGGATTTATAATAGGATGCTTGTCTGAAGACTCTGACTCATTTTCTTGCTCCCATGAGCGGGAAAGGGCATCGGCCTTGCGATTCTGAGAGCCCGGACAGAACTGGAGTTTAAAGTCGAACCTGGAAAAGAAAAGTGCCCATCTGGCCTGACGAGGGTTGAGACATTGTGCGCCCTTCAGGTATAAAAGGTTCTTGTGGTCTGTAAGTATGGTGATTGAATGAGAAGCTCCCTCCAACAGATACCTCCACTCTTCTAGAGCGAGCTTGATGGCTAGCAACTCCTGGTCGCCAATGGCATAGTTGCGCTCAGCTGGGGAGAACTTCCGGGAGAAGAAACTGCAAGGGTGTAAATGGCCATCTTTAGCCCTCTGAGATAACACCGCTCCTACTCCAACGGAGGAGGCATCCACCTCTAAGATGAAAGGAGAGTCGATGTCAGGCTGTTTCAGAACAGGCGCAGAGATGAACCTTTGTTTTAAAAGATGAAATGCTTGCATGGCTTCTTCAGACCACTTGGACGGGTTAGCACCCTTCTTAGTGAAAGCAGTAATAGGCGCCACAATGGTGGAAAAGTCTCGTATAAACTTTCGGTAATAGTTGGCGAACCCTAAGAACCTCTGGACCCCTTTGAGGGTTAAGGGTACCGGCCAATTTTGGATTGCTTGTAGTTTCTCAGGATCCATCTCTAGTCCGGAACCGGACACAATGTACCCTAGAAACGGAATGGACTTGACTTCAAAGACGCATTTTTCTAATTTGCAATAGAGATGATTGACACGGAGACGGGACAGAACCTCTTTAACCCAAAAACGATGTTCCTCTAAATCGTTGGCAAAAATGAGGATATCGTCTAGATAGACCACGACATGACGGTATAGAATGTCTCTGAAGATCTCATTGACAAAATGCTGGAAGACAGCTGGAGCATTGCTCAATCCGAAGGGCATGACGAGGTACTCATAATGTCCGTCACGGGTGTTAAAGGCGGTCTTCCACTCGTCACCCTCACGGATCCGGATGAGATTGTATGCACCTCGCAAGTCCAGCTTTGTAAAGATGGTAGCTCCGCTAACTCTGTCAAAGAGCTCAGTAATCAGGGGTAAAGGATAACGGTTCTTGATGGTAATGTCGTTCAAACCTCTGTAGTCAATGCACGGCCGCAGACCACCATCTTTCTTTTTTACAAAAAAGAAGCCTGCGCCGGCTGGAGAAGAAGAAGGTCGAATGAACCCCTTTGCTAGGTTCTCTTTAATATATTCCTCCATAGAATGCGTCTCAGGCAGAGACAACGGATAAGTTCGGCCTCGAGGTGGAACCTTCCCTGGAACGAGATCAATCGGACAGTCCCATTCTCTATGAGGAGGAAGGATATCAGCAGAAGCTTTACTGAACACATCCGTGAAATCTTGATATGGAGGAGGTGGAACATCAGACGACCTGGGGGAGGAAGAACAGACAGGCAATACTTTAAACAAACATGTCTCAGCACAGGAGGAACCCCATGCCAGGATTTGCGTAGTCGTCCAATCAATTGTAGGATTGTGAAGACGGAGCCATGGAAGGCCCAGGACCACAGGATGTGTGGCTCTTGGAATCACTAAAAAAGAAATAAGTTCGGAATGAAGAACTCCCACTCTCAGACGAACTGGTAGAGTCCTTAAAGAAATAACTGCATCAAAAATTTTGCTGCCATCCACGGCAGTTAAAGAAATGGACGAAGGAAGTCTCTCGGTGGGTAGGGACCACCGTTTAACATAGGCTTCAGTAATAAAGTTCCCAGCTGCTCCAGAATCAAGGAGGGCAATGACGTTCCGATAACGTTGAGCAACTTGAAGCGAGACTGGGAGATTACAATCTTGAGGAGATGGAGAGGAGATCATTACTCCTAGCCGGCCCTCTCCTTGGCGAGCTAGGATTTGGAGTTTCCCGGACGTTCGGGACAGGCATTGATGGTGTGAGACGGAGCTGCACAGTAAAGACAAAGAAACTCGGAGAGACGTCTTCGGCGCTCAGCAGGAGTTAAACGGGAACGGCCAAGTTGCATGGGCTCATCTTTAGATGGTGACAGTTGACGAGGAGGAGGAGCAGAAGATTTTGGAGCAGATGATCTTCCACGCTCAGTTGCTCTCTCTCTGAAACGTAAATCAACTTTCGTGCAGAGTGAGATTAGCTCATCTAACTTAGAAGGTAAGTCTCTGGTAGCTAACTCATCTTTAATACGCTCAGATAAGCCATGCCAGAATGCAGCATACAGGGCCTCGTCGTTCCATGCCAGTTCGGATGCCAGGATCTGGAACTGTATCAGATATTGTCCTACAGTACGTGACCCCTGGCGTAAACGGAGAATCTCGGATGAAGCTGAGGTTACCCGGCCTGGCTCGTCGAAGATGCGCCTGAATGTTGACACGAAGGCAGTGTAGGAAGATAGCAGGGTGTCGGACCTCTCCCATAACGGTGATGCCCAATCAAGGGCTGAGCCACTGAGAAGAGAAATAATGTAGGCAATTTTTGTACGGTCACTGGGAAAATTGCCAGGTTGTAGCTCAAACTGAATCTCACACTGGTTGAGAAATCCCCTGCAGAATCTTGGAGATCCGTCAAATTTTGCTGGCGTTGGAAGATGAAGACGTGGAGCAGAAATGGATAAGGTGGGTGGGGTTATAGCTGGAGTCACTGTGGTTGACGCACCAGACGCGCCTGATCCACGGAGAGTTGTCTGAATCCCATCCAGCCGAGTAGAGAGATCCTGGAGACAGCGGATGATGTGGCCCTGTGCAGCCTCCTGATGTTCTAGTCGGGCTGCCAGTTCTTGCATCGGCCTGGCCGCTTGATCCTGATCTCCGGCTGGATTCATTAGGTCAGTGCTTACTGTCACAACTGAGGGCCTGAGCTGACGGGAGGCAGCCTCAGTTGTAGGGGCTGAGATGTACCGGAACCTGGGAGGTTGTATCAGACCCCTGGACATGTAAGTAACATGAATAATAACTGCCCGAAGGCGTGACCACGACAACTTGGATAAAAGTCAATGATGTTTATTATGACAACTCCGCAACACAGCAGCAGTAAAAGAAAACGTAAAAGTCAGCAAAGAATAAATACAGTTCCTGGGTACTACAGGATGGCAGGAGCCACAGGGCACTGGTAGTGTGAGACAGTTCTTATGATCTTCTAGATGGAAAGTCCTTACCAGGCCCGACTGTAGCAATGGAGATAACCCAGGATTGTGCCAGCTGGTGTTCCAGGAAAAGCTGGGTTGCTGAAGATAAAACAGCTGCTGTGGATACTGGCTGGAACCAGACTGTTGTTAGCACGGAGTGGATACTGGCTGGAACCAGTTAAATAATAAATGAACTTGGGAGCGATGAAATATGAACTGAAATGTAGAACTTGAGAGCGGAGAAATAATAATACCGGTGGAGAGTGGTAAAGTGTAGAAAGGACACCGGCCCTTTAAGGGAAGCTGTACTCTGCTGGAAGCTGAGCTGGAAGCAGGCAATGTTGTAGCTGGAAACAGATGAATCCACAATGGATTGGAGAGTCAGGCTACACCGCAGGTGGAATGCTGGTGCGGGTCTCTATGGTGGAAGTCTTGAGACAGGAGCTGGAACCTGGAAGACAATCACAGGAGAGAGACAAACAGGAACTAGGTTTGACAACCAAAGCACTGACGCCTTCCTTGCTCAGGCACAGTGTATTTATACCTGCAGCAAGGAAGGGATTGGCTAGGCAATTATGCAGATTAACAATACTGACAACAGATTGGAGGAAATGATCAGCTGACAGAATCCAAGATGGCTGCGCCCATGCAGACACTTGGAGGGAAGTTTGGTTTGTAATCCATGTGGTAATGAAAACAGTAATGGCGGCGCCGGCCACTGGAGACAGGAGACGCCAGGCTGACAAGTGCACATCCAACCACGCGGACACAGCGGAGGCCACGGCTGACGTAATCGCCACTCTGACACTCTGCATGCAGAAGCTCAGGGACGGCGGCGGAGGCCGCGGGAGACGCCATGCCAGATGTATTAAGGCGTTACTGTGACAGCGTCTCAGAGAGACAGGAGAGGATGCAGGAATGTACACATCAGGATAACAGATGGGATCCGGTCCTGGACCGCTGAGCCAGCCTTAGGAGGCATCTGATGGGTAAGAAATGGCGTCCAGATACCCGGATCGTGACACTCCCTCCTTGATGGTCCTTGCCGTGTCCCTGACCTTTGTGCTTGGTCCTGGGGATAAAAAAAACCTCTCCTGTTGAGTCCAATTTGTGTAGTGCTGTAAATCTGTTGGAAGTTTGTATGTGTCTCCTTTCTTGTGGAACTTGACTTGGCAGTCTCCTTTTTCCTTTTTGTGATACTGATTGTCAATATTCCTTTCTCACCTTTTGTTCTTGTGGTCCCTCTTTGTTGAACCTGTTCCAGTTTTTCACTTTGTTGTTTTCGTAGTCCTGTTTGTCCCTACTGAACTTTTTTTCTTTATTCCTGATTACTACGTCCTCTATGTGTTCTAGCTTTTTATTCAAAACTTTCTCGTTTATCTTAAAGTCTTCCTTATCCTTGAAGGTCTCAAAACCTTTCTCGGTTTCATTGATTTCCGTTTCTAGATTGGCTAGAATACGTTTTTTTTCCGTGATAAGCAATCTCATTAAATTGATAGAGCAGTTATGCAGAATATTATCCCAGTCTTTCATGAAGGCCTGGTTTTCAGTACCAAAGGTAGGTTGTTTAAGAATTCTAAGGCCTCTGGGAACTCTGTCCACACTGACATAATGTTCTAAACCTTTGATGTCCCACCATGCTTTTATTTCCTTAACAAGTAGTCTCTCAATGTCCCAGAACATATTGTCAAGGTTATCAGATGTGGGTGCCTCCTCAGGTTTATTGGTTTCATTGAAAATTCTATTGCATAAATTGCTTCTCTTGTCCGTACGTTTGTTTATTCTGAACATATTGTGTTTTTTTATTCTACTGGCCCAATTTAAGGCAGCTGTAAGAAATAGTACAGAGGTATGTGTATATAGGGTGAGCTAACAGCGCCAAAAAATAGTAGAAAATAATTTTTCACAGTATGTCTATTATATGCCCCAGTGTGATGTCTAGTCTCTATATGCCACTCCCCTTTCTTTATGGGGCGTCTGCTGGATCTTAAATAAAACCTGTACTTGTACGTGTGCAGGATGGAAGAAAATTGAGAATTGCAGATAAGATCAGAGCGACCATAGGTGGTAAATACCTTAACAGACTAAAAAGATGATTTTTTTTTAAAACAATGCAGGGTTTATTTATAACGAACGTTTTAAAAGGTTTTTTGGACATAAAAAGGCAACATATAGGAATGCTTTTCAAAAAAAAAAATTTGTTACAAAGTCATTTAAAAAGCATTCTAAAGGACATGAAGATAATAATATAAAAAGTAGGAGCGATAAAAAATAGTGCTAAAAATTCCCGTGTTCAGAAAATAAGAGTCATTAGAGACAATCGTATGTCTAAAATTATGTAAAAAAAATTCTAATACAAATACGTATAAAAGATCGGATAAATAGAAAAAGCAGCTTAACTTGAGGATTTCAGTAGTAGCAGGAATCACCCAACCGGTTTCGTCTGGTCTGACTTCATCAAGGGGTAATGAGCACAGTGGGACACATCATCTATATATACCCCTATGGGTAAGGAAGTGATTAATGACATCACTTCCTGTAATTGATTGACATTTGTGGAAACAGGATGTAAACATACTAGTATAGTTCAGGAACACATAATGAGTTTGGCCAATAATGAGGTAGGCTGTAGATGTGATGAAGCGCTTTACTTGCGCTTAGAAACTGTGTGGGGAGTCTTTGTGAATCATAAAATACTTTTGCGCTTGTTTAGTCCGATGTGTGACGCTAAACGCGTCATTTCCGCCCCACTTCCGGTGTCCGTGGCTTCCTCTTGCGCATGCGCCGGTCATTGCGAAGGGAAGTACGGCGGCCATTTTCTGGGAGTCCGTGAAGCGTGACAGTTGCTCGTGCTGGAAGCGGGTGCCGGCGGCCATATTTTCATGGATAATGTTCATGTAGTTTAATAGGTCTGATATATTCAAACCGTCTCCACACAGGAAGCCGCATATGTAAATAAGATAAGATCGAGAATCAGTACATATATAGATTTTGAGGTCATATATAGTTCATCGTTTATATACAGATTCTACAGACTAGGTGTAGAGTATGTTACAATGTAGTTCATACTCCTAGTCTGATAGACATAAATAAAGTGTTTCTCCTATAAAAATGACATCCATTTAGGACATCTGGCATTTTCTATTGGAGTATAAATTGTATATGCATTGGATAAAATTAATAAGATTAATACATAAATAGAGAGTGGATGTTGCGGTGAGACTTATATTTAGGAGTATATAGGCATAGGCATATACCGTCATGGACAGAGAACTTAGTTTCTTTGAATTGAGAGATAGAAGAAAGAGAGATGTATAGAGAGATATAGGAATAGCACGCCCCTGATCTGATTGTTATTACAGCACCCGGTCTTCTTGGGAAGTTTCCTTACCCAGTACTGGCCGGGCCAACACTGCTTGGCTTCCAAGATCGGACGAATTTGGGCATATCCAGTGTGGTATGACTGTAATCTAAGATCTGGGTAGTGGGAGAGGTGGTCCAGGGGTTGGGGAGCCTCCGCTCCGTGTTCCAACCTGGACCTAGCTGGAAAAAGGCAAGTTGATATTGTCAGGAGTTAAGGATTGGGAAATGAAAGGCTTACGTTTATAGAAAGGGGGCTATTTCGTAGCCTTCATTCAGTCCGTCTGGATGAAGAGATTTCATTTCATGTATCCAGAACATTTCTCTCCTTGATAGAAGGTTGGAGAGGTCTCCCCCTCTTTCTCCAAGTGTCACTAGTTCCAAACCCTTGAACGTGAGTTCCTCCGGGTTAGAGCCGTGGTATAGTAGGAAGTGTCTGGATACAGCATGTGTTTGGACTAGAGATGAGCGCCTGAAATTTTTCGGGTTTTGTGTTTTGGTTTTGGGTTCGGTTCCGCGGCCGTGTTTTGGGTTCGAACGCGTTTTGGCAAAACCTCACCGAATTATTTTTGTCGGATTCGGGTGTGTTTTGGATTCGGGTGTTTTTTTCAAAAAACCCTAAAAAACAGCTTAAATCATAGAATTTGGGGGTAATTTTGATCCCAAAGTATTATTAACCTCAAAAAACATAATTTACACTCATTTTCAGCCTATTCTGAACACATCACACCTCACAATATTATTTTTAGTCCTAAAATTTGCACCGAGGTCGCTGTGTGAGTAAGATAAGCGACCCTAGTGGCCGACACAAACACCGGGCCCATCTAGGAGTGGCACTGCAGTGTCACGCAGGATGTCCCTTCCAAAAAACCCTCCCCAAACAGCACATGACGCAAAGAAAAAAAGAGGCGCAATGAGGTAGCTGTGTGAGTAAGATTAGCGACCCTAGTGGCCGACACAAACACCGGGCCCATCTAGGAGTGGCACTGCAGTGTCACGCAGGATGTCCCTTCCAAAAAACCCTCCCCAAACAGCACATGACGCAAAGAAAAAAAGAGGCGCAATGAGGTAGCTGACTGTGTGAGAAAGATAAGCGACCCTAGTGGCCGACACAAACACCGGGCCCATCTAGGAGTGGCACTGCAGTGTCACGCAGGATGGCCCTTCCAAAAAACCCTCCCCAAACAGCACATGACGCAAAGAAAAAAAGAGGCGCAATGAGGTAGCTGACTGTGTGAGTAAGATTAGCGACCCTAGTGGCCGACACAAACACCGGGCACATCTAGGAGTGGCACTGCAGTGTCACGCAGGATGTCCCTTCCAAAAAACCCTCCCCAAACAGCACATGACGCAAAGAAAAAAAGAGGCGCAATGAGGTAGCTGTGTGAGTAAGATTAGCGACCCTAGTGGCCGACACAAACACCGGGCCCATCTAGGAGTGGCACTGCAGTGTCACGCAGGATGTCCCTTCCAAAAAACCCTCCCCAATCAGCACATGATGCAAAGAAAAAGAAAAGAAAAAAGAGGTGCAAGATGGAATTATCCTTGGGCCCTCCCACCCACCCTTATGTTGTATAAACAAAACAGGACATGCACACTTTAACCAACCCATCATTTCAGTGACAGGGTCTGCCACACGACTGTGACTGATATGACGGGTTGGTTTGGACCCCCCCCAAAAAAGAAGCAATTAATCTCTCCTTGCACAAACTGGCTCTACAGAGGCAAGATGTCCACCTCATCTTCACCCTCCGATATATCACCGTGTACATCCCCCTCCTCACAGATTATCAATTCGTCCCCACTGGAATCCACCATCTCAGCTCCCTGTGTACTTTGTGGAGGCAATTGCTGCTGGTCAATGTCTCCGCGGAGGAATTGATTATAATTCATTTTAATGAACATCATCTTCTCCACATTTTCTGGATGTAACCTCGTACGCCGATTGCTGACAAGGTGAGCGGCGGCACTAAACACTCTTTCGGAGTACACACTTGTGGGAGGGCAACTTAGGTAGAATAAAGCCAGTTTGTGCAAGGGCCTCCAAATTGCCTCTTTTTCCTGCCAGTATAAGTACGGACTGTGTGACGTGCCTACTTGGATGCGGTCACTCATATAATCCTCCACCATTCTATCAATGTTGAGAGAATCATATGCAGTGACAGTAGACGACATGTCCGTAATCGTTGTCAGGTCCTTCAGTCCGGACCAGATGTCAGCATCAGCAGTCGCTCCAGACTGCCCTGCATCACCGCCAGCGGGTGGGCTCGGAATTCTGAGCCTTTTCCTCGCACCCCCAGTTGCGGGAGAATGTGAAGGAGGAGATGTTGACAGGTCGCGTTCCGCTTGACTTGACAATTTTGTCACCAGCAGGTCTTTCTACCCCAGCAGACCTGTGTCTGCCGGAAAGAGAGATCCAAGGTAGGCTTTAAATCTAGGATCGAGCACGGTGGCCAAAATGTAGTGCTCTGATTTCAACAGATTGACCACCCGTGAATCCTTGTTAAGCGAATTAAGGGCTGCATCCACAAGTCCCACATGCCTAGCGGAATCGCTCCGTGTTAGCTCCTTCTTCAATGCCTCCAGCTTCTTCTGCAAAAGCCTGATGAGGGGAATGACCTGACTCAGGCTGGCAGTGTCTGAACTGACTTCACGTGTGGCAAGTTCAAAGGGCATCAGAACCTTGCACAACGTTGAAATCATTCTCCACTGCACTTGAGACAGGTGCATTCCACCTACTATATCGTGCTCAATTGTATAGGCTTGAATGGCCTTTTGCTGCTCCTCCAACCTCTGAAGCATATAGAGGGTTGAATTCCACCTCGTTACCACTTCTTGCTTCAGATGATGGCAGGGCAGGTTCAGTAGTTTTTGGTGGTGCTCCAGTTTTCTGTACGTGGTGCCTGTACGCCGAAAGTGTCCCGCAATTCTTCTGGCCACCGACAGCATCTCTTGCACGCCCCTGTCGTTTTTTAAAAAATTCTGCACCACCAAATTCAAGGTATGTGCAAAACATGGGACGTGCTGGAATTGGCCCAGATTTAATGCACACACAATATTGCTGGCGTTGTCCGATGCCACAAATCCACAGGAGAGTCCAATTGGGGTAAGCCATTCCGCGATGATCTTCCTCAGTTGCCGTAAGAGGTTTTCAGCTGTGTGCGTATTCTGGAAAGCGGTGATACAAAGCGTAGCCTGCCTAGGAAAGAGTTGGCGTTTGCGAGATGCTGCTACTGGTGCCGCCGCTGCTGTTCTTGCGGCGGGAGTCCATACATCTACCCAGTGGGCTGTCACAGTCATATAGTCCTGACCCTGCCCTGCTCCACTTGTCCACATGTCCGTGGTTAAGTGGACATTGGGTACAGCTGCATTTTTTAGGACACTGGTGACTCTTTTTCTGAGGTCTGTGTACATTTTCGGTATCGCCTGCCTAGAGAAATGGAACCTAGATGGTATTTGGTACCGGGGACACAGTACCTCCAACAAGTCTCTAGTTGGCTCTGCAGTAATGATGGATACCGGAACCACGTTTCTCACCACCCAGTATGCCAAGGCCTCAGTTATCCGCTTTGCAGTAGGATGACTGCTGTGATATTTCATCTTCCTCGCAAAGGACTGTTGAACAGTCAATTGCTTACTGGAAGTAGTACAAGTGGGCTTACGACTTCCCCTCTGGGATGACCATCGACTCCCAGCGGCAACAACAGCAGCGCCAGCAGCAGTAGGCGTTACACGCAAGGATGCATCGGAGGAATCCCAGGCAGGAGAGGACTCGTCAGACTTGCCAGTGACATGGCCTGCAGGACTATTGGCATTCCTGGGGAAGGAGGAAATTGACACTGAGGGAGTTGGTGGGGTGGTTTGCGTGAGCTTGGTTACAAGAGGAAGGGATTTACTGGTCAGTGGACTGCTTCCGCTGTCACCCAAAGTTTTTGAACTTGTCACTGACTTATTATGAATGCGCTGCAGGTGACGTATAAGGGAGGATGTTCCGAGGTGGTTAACGTCCTTACCCCTACTTATTACAGCTTGACAAAGGGAACACACGGCTTGACACCTGTTGTCCGCATTTCTGGTGAAATACCTCCACACCGAAGAGCTGATTTTTTTGGTATTTTCACCTGGCATGTCAACGGCCATATTCCTCCCACGGACAACAGGTGTCTCCCCGGGTGCCTGACTTAAACAAACCACCTCACCATCAGAATCCTCCTGGTCAATTTCCTCCCCAGCGCCAGCAACACCCATATCCTCCTCATCCTGGTGTACTTCAACACTGACATCTTCAATCTGACTATCAGGAACTGGACTGCGGGTGCTCCTTCCAGCACTTGCAGGGGGCGTGCAAATGGTGGAAGGCGCATGCTCTTCACCTCCAGTGTTGGGAAGGTCAGGCATCGCAACCGACACAATTGGACTCTCCTTGTGGATTTGGGATTTCGAAGAACGCACAGTTCTTTGCGGTGCTTTTGCCAGCTTGAGTCTTTTCAGTTTTCTAGCGAGAGGCTGAGTGCTTCCATCCTCATGTGAAGCTGAACCACTAGCCATGAACATAGGCCAGGGCCTCAGCCGTTCCTTGCCACTCCGTGTGGTAAATGGCATATTGGCAAGTTTACGCTTCTCCTCCGACAATTTTATTTTAGGTTTTGGAGTCCTTTTTTTTCTGATATTTGGTGTTTTGGATTTGACATGCTCTGTACTATGACATTGGGCATCGGCCTTGGCAGACGACGTTGCTGGCATTTCATCGTCTCGGCCATGACTAGTGGCAGCAGCTTCAGCACGAGGTGGAAGTGGATCTTGATCTTTCCCTAATTTTGGAACCTCAACTTTTTTGTTCTCCATATTTTATAGGCAGAACTAAAAGGCACCTCAGGTAAACAATGGAGATGGATGGATTGGATACTAGTATTGGATACCTGCCGACTGCCGACACAGAGGTAGCCACAGCCGTGAACTACCGCACTGTACACTGGTTGATAAAGAGATAGTAGTATACTCGTAACAACTAGTATGACACTATGACGACGGTATAAAGAATGAAAAAAAAACCACGGTTAGGTGGTATATATTATAATAATAATACAATTATGGATGGACGGACTGCCTGCCGACTGCCGACACAGAGGTAGCCACAGCCGTGAACTACCGCACTGTACACTGGTTGATAAAGAGATAGTAGTATACTCGTAACAACTAGTATGACACTATGACGACGGTATAAAGAATGAAAAAAAAACCACGGTTAGGTGGTATATATTATAATAATAATACAATTATGGATGGACGGACTGCCTGCCGACTGCCGACACAGAGGTAGCCACAGCCGTGAACTACCGCACTGTACACTGGTTGATAAAGAGATAGTAGTATACTCGTAACAACTAGTATGACACTATGACGACGGTATAAAGAATGAAAAAAAAACCACGGTTAGGTGGTATATATTATAATAATAATACAATTATGGATGGACGGACTGCCTGCCGACTGCCGACACAGAGGTAGCCACAGCCGTGAACTACCGCACTGTACACTGGTTGATAAAGAGATAGTAGTATACTCGTAACAACTAGTATGACACTATGACGACGGTATAAAGAATGAAAAAAAAACCACGGTTAGGTGGTATATATTATAATAATAATACAATTATGGATGGACGGACTGCCTGCCGACTGCCGACACAGAGGTAGCCACAGCCGTGAACTACCGCACTGTACACTGGTTGATAAAGAGATAGTAGTATACTCGTAACAACTAGTATGACACTATGACGACGGTATAAAGAATGAAAAAAAAACCACGGTTAGGTGGTATATATTATAATAATAATACAATTATGGATGGACGGACTGCCTGCCGACTGCCGACACAGAGGTAGCCACAGCCGTGAACTACCGCACTGTACACTGGTTGATAAAGAGATAGTAGTATACTCGTAACAACTAGTATGACACTATGACGACGGTATAAAGAATGAAAAAAAAACCACGGTTAGGTGGTATATATTATAATAATAATACAATTATGGATGGACGGACTGCCTGCCGACTGCCGACACAGAGGTAGCCACAGCCGTGAACTACCGCACTGTACACTGGTTGATAAAGAGATAGTAGTATACTCGTAACAACTAGTATGACACTATGACGACGGTATAAAGAATGAAAAAAAAACCACGGTTAGGTGGTATATATTATAATAATAATACAATTATGGATGGACGGACTGCCTGCCGACTGCCGACACAGAGGTAGCCACAGCCGTGAACTACCGCACTGTACACTGGTTGATAAAGAGATAGTAGTATACTCGTAACAACTAGTATGACACTATGACGACGGTATAAAGAATGAAAAAAAAACCACGGTTAGGTGGTATATATTATAATAATAATACAATTATGGATGGACGGACTGTCTGCCGACTGCCGACACAGAGGTAGCCACAGCCGTGAACTACCGCACTGTACACTGGTTGATAAAGAGATAGTAGTATACTCGTAACAACTAGTATGACACTATGACGGTATAAAGAATGAAAAAAAAAACCACGGTTAGGTGGTATATATTATAATAATAATACAATTATGGATGGACGGACTGCCTGCCGACTGCCGACACAGAGGTAGCCACAGCCGTGAACTACCGCACTGTACACTGGTTGATAAAGAGATAGTAGTATACTCGTAACAACTAGTATGACACTATGACGACGGTATAAAGAATGAAAAAAAAACCACGGTTAGGTGGTATATATTATAATAATAATACAATTATGGATGGACGGACTGCCTGCCGACTGCCGACACAGAGGTAGCCACAGCCGTGAACTACCGCACTGTACACTGGTTGATAAAGAGATAGTAGTATACTCGTAACAACTAGTATGACACTATGACGACGGTATAAAGAAAGAAAAAAAAATACCACGGTTAGGTGGTATATATTGTAATACAATTATGGATGGACGGACTGCCTGCCGAGTTCCGACTGCCGACACAGAGGTAGCCACAGCCGTGAACTACCGCACTGTACTGTGTCTGCTGCTAATATAGACTGGTTGATAAAGAGATAGTATACAATACATACAACAATATACTACTATACTGGTGGTCAGGCACTGGTCACCACTAGTCACACTGGCAGTGGCACTCCTGCAGCAAAAGTGTGCACTGTTTAATTTTAAATTAATATAATATTATGTACTCCTGGGGGCTCCTGCTATAACAACCTGCAGTGCTCCCCAGTCTCCCCCACAATTATTATAAGCTTTGCCTTTTATACATTGATGTGCAGCACACTGGGCTGAGCTGAGTGCACACAGACTGAGTCACACTGTGTGACTGGCTGCTGCTGTGTATCGTTTTTTTTCAGGCAGAGAACGGATATAGCAGAGAACGGATATATTAAAATAAATAAAAGTTAACTAACAACAACTGCACTGGTCACTGTGGTAAACTCTGTCTGACTCTGCACAATCTCTCTCTCTCTTCTAATCTAATTTCTAATGGAGAGGACGCCAGCCACGTCCTCTCCCTATCAATCTCAATGCACGTGTGAAAATGGCGGCGACGCGCGGCTCCTTATATAGAATCCGAGTCTCGCGAGAATCCGACAGCGTCATGATGACGTTCGGGCGCGCTCGGGTTAACCGAGCAAGGCGGGAGGATCCGAGTCTGCTCGGACCCGTGAAAAAAACATGAAGTTCGTGCGGGTTCGGTTTCAGAGAAACCGAACCCGCTCATCTCTAGTTTGGACCCGGTTCTTTATATTTCTGACATGCTCCTGTATGCGGATTTTCAATGGCCTCTTTGTCTTGCCGATATACTTCATCTTGCAAGGGCATTCCAGGAGGTAGATGACGGAAGATGTGTTGCAGTTGATAAAGTGCTTAATTTTGTACTCCTTAGTTTCCCCTGTGTTCTTGAAGGTTTTTCTATTTGGGTTCACATACTTGCAGATGTTGCAATGACCACATTTGAAACATCCCACACATTTATGTATATAAAACACGTGGAGCCCGGCACTCTCAGCATACAGTGATTTACTTTGTCCGTTGCCTTCCGTATTTAGGAGAGTAAGGCAGCTCCCCAACTATACAAATCTTGGACGGCGGCACTCAGAAAAATGACACTACACTGCAGTGTTGTGTTGTTTTTCTGAGTCCTGCCGTCCAAGATTTGTATATATATTGATAATGTCGATTTATATACAGGAACGAAAAGCTATACCTTATACACACTTAGAATACACTTTACCATGGAGCCGCTGCGGCCGCTTAACCTAGTACACGCTAAGTACTTTGGCCCTCATTCCGAGTTGTTCGCTCGGTATTTTTCATCGCATCGCAGTGAAAATCCGCTTAGTACGCATGCGCAAAGTTCGCACTGCGACTGCGCCAAGTAACTTTACTATGAAGAAAGTATTTTTACTCACGGCTTTTTCTTCGCTCCGGCGAACGTAATGTGATTGACAGGAAATGGGTGTTACTGGGCGGAAACACGGCGTTTCAGGGGCGTGTGGCTGAAAACGCTACCGTTTCCGGAAAAAACGCAGGAGTGGCCGGAGAAACGGTGGGAGTGCCTGGGCGAACGCTGGGTGTGTTTGTGACGTCAACCAGGAACGACAAGCACTGAACTGATCGCACAGGCAGAGTAAGTCTGGAGCTACTCTGAAACTGCTAAGTAGTTAGTAATCGCAATATTGCGAATACATCGGTCGCAATTTTAAGAAGCTAAGATTCACTCCCAGTAGGCGGCGGCTTAGCGTGTGTAACTCTGCTAAATTCGCCTTGCGACCGATCAACTCGGAATGAGGGCCTTTATACACTGTTTGCGTATGTTACAGGAAGTTGTAGAACAGGTGTCTGCCGGCAGACAATGTGTGACAGCTCCGCGGAGCAGACACCCGTTCTACAACTTCCTGTGACTTTGAAGTAAGTGCCTTCAGCATTATGGACATATTAATTTAGGATCTGACTATCCCTGCTTAAGTGATTTTCAGATTCCTACCTTGGAAGGACTACATGCTTCTTGGCTGGTATTAACCAGAATATTTGTTGGGCTAATTCCCTGCATGATAGGTGACTACGTTATAGTACTTATTCCCACATGCTTAAATCCACCTATACTTAACTGAGGATTACAAGTACTCACCAAGTGAATAATTCGCGACTTAGCGTATCACTGGCCTTATATGTTTATTGTTGTATGTGATTGTTTTGTTTGTATTTAGTATACCGGTATTAGGATCACCAAAGTATTTTATATTTGATCTTTTGATATCAGTGAGGATCTCTCTACTAGGGTCCACTGTATAATATTTTTTATTCTGTGCCAGATTAATAAAATATTATTTTTATTTTGAAATTACATTGGTGTTAGAGTGATTTTAATTTTCACGAGTAGATACTGCCATTTACCATTAAGTATACACCTGATAACGTTAGCGCTGGGAGACATCCTTTTTCTCTTTGCATTTTTGTGAGGATAGTGGAAATCCTCATCCCTACTCCATAGCAGCTTAAGTTGATCAGGTGAGGCATAACAGCGCAGTCTTCCACTCCTTGTTTTGACCCGTACACTAAGGGGAATGATTCTCTACTCGGTCTGCTCCCCAAAAAAAAAAAATCTATGTGTGTTATATCTCTACTGGGACTATCCCAGCCATCAATCCAGTGTCCTGTCCATTCTAAATTCATAGGGAACCCGGTATCTTTGAGATAATTTCCTCTACCTGTGATGGACATGTATCTAGAACAGTGAAATGCAACCTTAGTCTTCGTGGGTATCCAACATAATTCGTACTTCCTGGGCGGGAGCACGCTATATGTATACCATCTCTAACAAAACTTCTGCTAAATTAATTAGAGGTCACTTCTGCTAGAGAAAGAAGCAGAAGTTTAGAGACCTCCTCCTCACCCCAGTAAGTTCTGTCAAAAGGGTAAAGTTGCATTTATTCCATTCTTCCCATTAACTGAATCTGTGTTTTCTATATGGCTCGTGACTCCTTACTATATGTCCCTTGATCCTGTCTATGTGTTTAATAACGTGGCTTGTTTTCTCTGTCTAGGGGTCTATATTGGCTATGTGCTCTACTACTCTTGCAATCTCTAGCAAAATGTCCTTTATTTTTTTTACAAATGTAACAATTTCTCGTTTTTTTCTTACCACCAGGGTTTTTGGGGTTTAGGCTGATGAGACTCTGGTGTAAGAGCCTATATACTTTCAATCCCCAGCCTCTCCTCCTGCAGTTCTCTACGCCTAGCAATATTCTCTTATGGTGTTCAATCGCGCACTCTCTACGACAAGCTACTGTGGCCCCTCTCCAATCAGGAAAAAAATGTTTGTACCTTGTCCCTTACTGTCTGATTGAGTCCGTCCATTAATACAGAAACAGCTACCTTCCTGTAATTCGCATCGTTCCCTGTATCTGATACCCCCATGTATCTATCTATTATTTGCAGGTCCTGATGGGAGTATTCAGATGTCATTTCATTTTCCCTCTGTTTTATGGAGAAAATTTTTCTCCACTTAACAGTTGTGGGGAAATACAACTCTAGTTGCATGTTAATTTGCTCTAAGTTCTCCTGATTGTGTTTTGTCAGTCATAAGACTATCCGACTCTAATCTACAATCAGTGATACATTTTTGGGTGTCAATATTAGGAGGTAGGCACGCTTTCAAAAATATCTGCCAGTGTTTGTTTGTCGGTTCATATGCATTACCCAGATCTCTGAAAAATTTCTGACATCTGGCTAAATGCTTCCGAGGGTCGGGGAATTCTGAAATGATTGATCGCAGCTCATCTCTGGGCCACGGGCAATACATTGCATTATTCCTGGTGAGGATTATTCCCTGACTATCGGTTCCCCCATTGGGGGTTACTATTTCCAAGACAGGGTGTAATCCTACCATTCCGTCCTAATCTGTTTACTGTGAGGTGTTGTTGTCCCTGTGCAATGAACTGTCTCACACTTACCGGTAGCTGTGACCTCACCAGTTCTTTCATTGGGGAATATTGTTACTGCTCTACCTGGTCGGACAGGCCCCACCTGAGTTTCCTGCAGCAAGGTGACTGCTTGGAGGAGAGCTGCGATTTGGCTGGATATATTTGTTATTAAAAAATATATATATAGATTCAATATATATATTACAAAGTACAGTATACCTATAGTTACATCTCATACAGTAAGCAGTTAAAACATACAGTTACATATAATTACAGTTACAGGCCAGCGATACAATTACCATTCCCTCCAATGCATCTTATTTCTCTCTCTCTCTCTCTCTCTAAATACAGGAACTGATCTGCCAGCAAGTCAATCATCCTCTTGTGACCTATAACCTTGAAAAGACTTTAAAAAAAAACAGGATACATCTTGCAAAAAAATAATTAGGGTTAATACATTGTTTTTACATACTACTATATTTTACTGATATACCATTGACTGTAGCCATCTTCTCCCCCGCAATATACGGTAGTGGTGGTGTGGTCGCCATTGTTTTCCCCCTAGGTTTGGAACCTGTTGCACGAGCTAATTCCCTTTGCATATCCCCCTCTTGCTGCCATAATTTTAAACAATCATTATGTCTAATCCTTTGTTTTCTGGATTTAATCAGACATACCTTTAACCTAAAATTCTGTAATACCTCTGGTTCAAAGCTGCTCACCTTAGGGAATGGTTCCCTATCTGTGTCAGTCATACGTACCCATTCAGACAAAAAGTCTTCAGTGTGTGATCCATATTTACCACACATAACAAACCTCGCTGACCCCTTAGGCCGCGGCACCTCAACCTGAACCCTGTTTAAACGTCCACCGCTTGTGCAATTGGATCCCATCGCTGACTTTTTCCTTATTACGCAATCCCCAATGCACAATACGAATAGACGGTGAAAGTTCTTAAAGCGCTTTCAACCACTCCTTCTCCGCCGGGTACCACGACTCACTCCAAGAATGACCACCGCGTACCCAGTGAGGTCCCTATCTGATTTCTATTCACTGGAAGTGTTTAGGAGTGACTT
Source organism: Pseudophryne corroboree (assembly GCF_028390025.1). NCBI lineage: Eukaryota > Metazoa > Chordata > Amphibia > Anura > Myobatrachidae > Pseudophryne > Pseudophryne corroboree. The sequence continues at coordinate 622,291,528 of NC_086445.1, forward strand.
ACCTATTTCCAGTGAATATACACCGTTGGAGATTTTCCTGAGAGAGACCAGCGAAAACTCCCTATACTTTTATACACAAATCACACTTGCGTATGCTCTATACAGTGCTAATGGTACCGCGATTTTACGCAAAGCACGTAAAGGAGTATCCAGTTGCGCTATATATATCACATCCACAAATGCGCGGTCCAATCGCACAGCATATAGGTACTTGTTACCTATCTGCCGTACGATCACAGGTCGTTGTACAAACTGGGACCCTCAGTCTGGAGCATAATACCAAAAACCTTTTAACTTCAATACTTCGCAATACAATGCACTCCTTTACAAATCACCTCACGATTTGCGTTTTAAACCTTATACTAACGTGAGTCAGCCACCTCACGCCACCAAGTCTCCACTCACTTGATGTACCGCATGACGGGATCCCGAATTCCGGGGTTCAAATTTCACTCACTCCTACGTTCGCTCACTCAAATACACTTTGGTTTTTCTGTACAGAAAATTATCATTCATTCAGACAAGCAGCTTTACTCCCAGAGGCAACACAGCAAACAAGAGTTTTATACTAAACTTTGGGTACTGGGAAATTTTGTGCTATTGTAGCATGGCTACTGTCCCACCTTTAAACTAAACGACACTATTGTATAATTTTATTATGCGCACACAACGCTATGCAAGCTTGCGTAATTACGCAACCGTGCGTACCTCTATGCCACGTGGGCGGCCTTGCGCCATGTGCACGTTTTGTGTACGCTGTCCTCACGTTCCGTACCACGTGTACCAATGTGCGGACGCAATAAAACAACTCACACAATTTCTATAAATGTGAGCAATATTAACTATAATCGCTCACTTAACACGCCACACAGTTTCTTTCTGTATAAACCTTTATGCAGAACTGCGTTTGTGTCTTTTCGCTTACTTCCTTAAAATACTGTTATTTCAAATTTACCTATATATTTAGCTATATAGCAACAAATGTATCCTATTTCACACAGATCTATAATGACTCTAGCAATAATCAATAATTTAAATGATATGATTCAGATTGGATAGCTATCTTGCAGGACATACACTGATATAAATATACATATAATTATAATAATTATATATATGTACCATTCACTGGTCTCCTGAGACTCCTTTACCCATTCAGTGCTTCTATATTGCATATGAAAGCTATGTGCTTTTGCCTGCATGTAAAAGTGGTTTTTCATTGCTAAGAAAAAGCAGTTACACAGGTTAATTTGCATTTCAATGGCTATCTTATAGCAAGCAGATTCTAACTAAATCCTAGAGGTAAAAGAAGAAAAAAAAACTTTGTTTATATCTGTGTGTAATTCTTACATCAAGTATTCATCTTACTATTAACTCTCACTAGGCCCAGCTGAAACTATTTGTAATTGACTATGGCATGGGTTAAATAAATGCATTGGTAACTCATAAATGGTGATTGATGTGACCAAGGAGAGATGATTATTCTGGGCAGTGGAAATCAGCCATTTAGAAAAATTACCTTCCCAAAATGGACGCTGCTCCTCCCCCTTCCACATCCATGAGGGTTACACAAAATGGTGGACAGGCCATGTGGTTAGTCCAAAATGGAGGACAGACCATGCAGCTTTCTTTGTCACAAAGAAATCACACATCATACAAGCCCCTGAAGTTATTTTAGGCCTGAGTTAAACATAAAAACTATATCAATGCTATGCAGCAACTGTTAAATGTACTTTTAACCCTACTTAACAGATAAGCAATCCAGTCTGAATCAAACACAATATGACTTATTTGAACCTTGTTTTGCAACAATGTGAGAGAGTATGCAAAGAGTATGGGTGCTGTGTACGCTTTTTTTCGCCAAACAAAAATTCACAGATTTTAAATAGCTTTTTTCCTGTGTACCTTACGAGTTCTACCACATCTCTACAAACCATACAGAGCAGATGCCATCTAATCAGCAATTAAGTAGGGTTTTCAATGCATCCATTGACCAAGAAAAGGATACGTAGGATAACTTCCCACCCTTTGCTGATAGATTACGTCTGCTGTGACCTGTTAGGTAGTAAGTATGTGGAAAACCGGAGAGCCCCAATTGATAATGTCGATTTACATACAGGAACGAAAAGCTATACCTTATACACACTTAGAATACACTTTACCATGGAGCCGCTGCGGCCGCTAAACCTAGTACACATGCTACGTACTTTATACACTGTTTGCATACGGAGTCCCGTATCACTGTACGGACTTAGCGTACAAACGCTGCGCTGGGGGTACAAAGTACACACAGCGCGCACACACCCAGAGATACACTTTAAACCTTTACAGTAATGCAATGCAATGCTATTACACTTTAAACCTTATGCAGCAATGCAGTGTGATGCTATTACACTTTAAACCTTATGCAGCAATGCAGTGTGATGCTATTACACTTTAAACCTTATGCAGCAATGCAGTGTGATGCTATTATACTTTAAACCTTATGCAGCAATGCAGTGTGATGCTATTACACTTTAAACCTTATGCAGCAATGCAGTGTGATGCTATTATACTTTAAACCTTATGCAGCAATGCAGTGTGATGCTATTACACTTTAAACCTTAGCAGGGAAAGAAATACACAACACCAGTCAGTAGTTAAACCACTGGGTTCCGACACCACAGTGGATTATTGCTGAAAGGGGGTTACAATATATACAATACAATACAATATAACAGAGTAAATGGCTACAATCAATGTTACATACGTGAGTGCATTCGCTTGCGCTACCCGGTCCGGTCCTCTGCCATCTGATAGATAACGTTGTGAGCCTTGTGTCTGACCAGGCTAGAAGCAGGCTCTCTTTATACACTTCTTCCAAAAGCAATACAATAGATACTGTAATCCCTTTGTCCATTGGACACAGGAATGCACTTTTACAGTACAGGAGAGGTTATAGGTCTATTTGAATAGGTGGGCGATGTCTATTTTCACTGCTCTTGTGGGTGGTCTCCTCTGGATTCCCGCCGCATACATAATGTACAGTAAATACAGTTTATATCTATATTCTGCTCCTGCACATGACTATCCGCAGGAACATGCGAACTTCCTCAAACCAACACCAGAATGTTTCCCTTAAAATACCCTACAGCTGGATACCAAACACCACCTTATGACCTTGTTCTGTCCCCTCCTATTCTGTAAAGGTGAATCCCTTTGTTCTGAAACCATTTAAACTGTTGTTATTTTCTGGTGTGGTGCAGGGGGACTATGTGTACATTGTGCACTATTTGGATTAAGATTAAATATGTAATGTGTTTTGATAACTCTCCATCCGTTCACAAACTCTACCGTAAGTACCCATACCACGCACTGATGTGCACGACCGCGGGAGCGACCATACGCAAATTGCGAATATGTGCACGCACAGCAGAACAAGTACACGCGTGGAGGCCATCTGTGTATAGTTCGTATGTGATGTGTGTACTGCAATATTTTTCGACTTTGACAATATATATATATATATATATATTTGTGTTTCCATTAAAAACTACTCCAATACACTCGCCTTTCACTTGAGCACAGTCCTAAATTCCACTCCTCTACAATGACTAAGTAAGTTTTGTACAAAAGGAGCCAGGCTTGTGACAACACCAGACCATTAGCTTAATACATACATTTGGCTTCAAGAATAGTTTGGCAGCCATTCTGCTTTTTTCAAGTGAAGAAAGCTTTCAGTAGTACTAAATGGTTGGTATCCTATTAGCTGCGGTGAGTTACTGCAGCTAAATGATTCCCCCGGTGCTATCCTATTAGCCCTGTAAGCCAGCACTTATCAGGGATTCTGCTTTGCGTACCAGCAGACTCCCTCATAAGCAGCCCAAGGAGACCCGTTATTGGACGCAAACACATGGGTCCGTGATGTTATCATGGATCCTATGTGTTATTAGATGATAACGGGTGAGTTACCATACAGTAAAAACGGGCTGTGATTGTAATTTTTATCAGACTAAAAAGCCATTATTTCCGTGCGGTAACTGTCCACACCTAATAGGATACCTCCTTATGGCTTTGTATGCTTAGCACTATATACATGTTTGGGGAAGATTTATTTTTAAATAAATCCAAGCCTCGTACTCAACACCATCTGCAAGGGTATCAATAAACAGCATCAAATCAGATACTCTTAATTTAACAAATAGGCACCAGGCAAGAATATCCATTGAAGACAGCAGATATTGCCAGTGAATTAAGATTTTGGTAACATCCCGACAGAGAAACGGAAGCTTTCTGGTAATTTTTAAAGGAGGAGGAAACAAGACAGCTCAACTAAATTAATGTGTAATGCAATAATACAATTCAGTAACATATCAAAGCTTAACATCAAGAAAAGGATACAACAATGATGTACTGTATATGTATATGAAATAAGTATTAGCATTTAGAAGTGTATTCTATTATAACCCTGTATACATAGCATACATATACCCAATAAATGTGTTAGCAGGGACATATCTAGAACTTTACAAACCCTATAATAAAATTTGGAAGGCTCATAATGCTTCCAGAAAGTCGCACCTCTCTAAGTAGTTGATTTTACCACCCATACTAGTGCTCTAATTCATTTTATGCCCTAAATTAGAACCCTAGTTTGTTTTATTACCCTTAGTAGTATCCTAGTTAATTTTGTACCCTGTAGTAGTGCACAAGTTTACATTACTATTATTATTATTATTATTATTATTATTATTATTATTATTATAATTATTATTCTCATTAAACTTTTTAGGGTGCCACAAGTGGTCTATGGCCCCGTACAGAGGACAAAACAATGAGACAGTACAGGGCAAAACAGTACAGTACAAAATAATACAGTAGACAAGTAACAAATAACACTTCAATGCTCAACATAGCAACTGATGCAAGGGGTGCAACGGAAAGATTCAGTATAAGCTGAAACCTGTACCTGCTAGCATTGGCAAATAACATGTCTAGGTCATCTGAAGAAATAAAGACAATGAAGGAGTGGAGTCTGGGGACAAAGGGCCTAATTCAAGGTTGATTGCAAAACAACATTTTCCTCTAATGGGCAAAACCATGTGCACTGCAGGAGGGGCAGATATAACATGTGGAGAGAGAGTTAGATTTGGGTGGGGTGTGCTCAAACAAAATCTAAATTGCAGTATAAAAATAAAGTAGCCAGTATTTACCCTGCACAGAATCAATATAACCCACCCAAATCTAACTCTCTCTGCACATGTTATGTCTGCCCCACCTGCATTGCACATGTTTTGCAATCAACCTCGAATTAGGCCCCAAGAGCCCAAGAAGGAGGTGTAGTGTGTAGCTGGTGTGCAAGAGAAGTTGCTAATGAGAACAGGAAGGAGGAGGGTCCTGCTCGTGGAGTTTAAAGTCTAAAGGGAAGGGGTGGGGGGTGGACAAAAGGAGAGGAGTGAGCCAATGTAAGGGGAAGATAAGGGCAAGAAGCAGGAGTGGTAGAATTGGAGGATGCAAGAAAGTGAGGTAGAGTAACATGGTTAAGTGGTGGATGGGTATGCTTTTATGAACTGATGGGTTTTCATCACCCGTTAATGCAATAGAGTCTGGGGGATAAACTAATGGAATGAGGAAGCTCATTCCAATGGTAGGGAGCAGCACAGGAGAAATATTAGATTATAGAGTGAGATATGGTAACCAGTGGGGATAAAAAGGTGGTGGCCAATCAAAGATAGCGGGAGCGTGTATGGATATGAGGTTGGAGATGTAGGCTGAAGTGGAGTTGAAGAGGGCTTTGTACATGATGGTGAGGAGTTTGAAGAGGATGGGGAGTCAGTGAAAGGCTTGGCAGAGAGTGGCAATAGATGTGTGGCAGCAGGAGTGTTAGATAAGTCTAGCTGCAGAGTTGAGTACAGATTGGACAGGAGCAAGATGAGAGTGCAGCAAAGAGAAGGTTAAAGAAGTCAAGGTGAGAGATAATCAGTGAGTGGCCAAAGGTTTTGGTGGCATCCTGGGAGAGGAAGGGTCTGATGCAAACAATGTTGTGCATAGTTGGAACTGACAGGATAGGTCAAGACATTGAATGTGGGGAGGGGGGGTGAGGGAATAGTCAAGAAAGACTCCCAGGTAGTAGGTGGTATTGAGTGTCATTGGCATAGAGGTGATACTGGAGGCTGAAGGAAATGATGAATTCACCAAGGACGGAGGTGTACAGAGAAATGAGTAGAGGGCCATGGACAGACCACTAGGGGAAGCCCATAGGAAGGATGAATGGTAGAGGAGGAACCAGAGATTGGAGAAAGAGTGGTGTGTGAGGTAGGTGGTGAACCAAGAAAGGATGGTGTCAGAGAGGCCCATGACCTGAAGGGTGCACAGTAGGCGAGGGCGAATAATGGTGTTAAAGGCAGCAGAGAGGTCCAGGAGTATGAGGAGGGAGAAGTGGCCTCTGGATTTGGTCAAAAGAAGATCATTAGTGACTTTTTAAGTGGAGGGGGCAGAAGTTATATTGGAGAGAATTAAGGATAGAGTTATCAGAGAGATAGCAGGTGAGATAGTTGTGAACAAACCACTAGAATGTTTTAGAGGCAAAAAGGAGAAAATAAATTAGTCGATAATTAGGGAGTGAGAAGTTGGGCATTTTTTAGAATGGATGAGACAAGAGTGAGTTTGAAGGATGAGGGGAAGATGCCAGTGGAGAGGGATAGGCAAGAGAGCAAGGTAATGAGAGACAGGATAAAGTAATGGAATGAACTTCATCTCCTGTGGTGGGGAAGAACGAGAACAAGGATAGGTGACAGGAGGGTGGAGTGGTAGAAGATTTTGTTATGCATGACCTTGACTTTGAAAGTAAAAAAGGAGGCAAAGTCAGTGGTAGCAAGGGTGGGTGGGAAGGGAGGAGGGGAATGAAGGACTGAGATGAATGTGGGAATTGGAAGACTGAGAAGAGATGAGAGATTTGAAGAAAGATTGTTTGACAAGGGAGAGGGCAAAGCAGTAGGAAGAGAGGGTTAACTTGAAGTGGAGGAAGTCTGCCAAAAAGTGTGAGCTGCTCCAGTGATGTTTGGTGGTGTGTGTGCATTTTTGAAGGAACCAGGTAAATTTGATGTGCCAAGGTTGTGGCTAGGATCAGTGAAATGGGACATAAGAGGTGGGGGCAGCAGATTTGAGAGTAAAGGTGAGGTTGGGGCAATCTAGAATGGATAGAGGGGAGAGAAGAGTATCAAGCAAAGAGAAGAGAATAGAGAGGTCAAGAACGTCAAGATTGCGTGCAGGAGATGAGAGAGTAAAGGCGCGGTGATGATGGTCAGAGAGTGGGATGGGAGAGTTGGAGAAATCAGAGAAAGTGCATAGATGGGAGAAGACAAGGTCAAGTGAGTGACTGAAACAGTGGTGGGGTCCATTGAGAAAGGCCAAAAGAGGAAGAGGCCACACAGTGCCCCAATTTATGTTTTCCACACACTGCCCCCAATTCACATGCCACAATGCCCAGGTACACATTATACCACAATCTAGTACCTCCAGTTTACATTAGTCTACCTTCTGGATCCAGGTCACAATATGCCTCAGTGTACCACATAGTTACCCCAGTTCATATAATGTCACACAAAAGCTGCTAGCTGCTTGGAAACCCAGTGTGTGGTGAGGAGGGACAGCCAGAGAGGATGTGAGGTACTGTGTTAGGAGGAGTGGCTATGCACTTTTTCATTGGCCCTACCCAGCCCCTACCAGTCGAGGAATGATTTACTTTATCTGAGTGGCTGTGAACCGTGAAACAACAAACCTTTTCTACACCCCTCCCTCTAAGAGGTATATTTACTAAGGTGTGAGTTTTTTAGAATTGGGGATGTTGCCCATAGCAACCAATAAGATTCCACTTAACATTTATATAGCTGCTTCTACAAGATTATAGCTAGAATCTAACTGGTTGCTATGGGCAACATCTCCACTTGTAAAAAAAAAAAAAAACTCACACTTTAGTAAATATACTCCTAAATTTCTTTGTAAAAATAAAGACCATTTTAAAATGACTTAATTTCAAGTGCAGAATCTACATGGAAATAAAAAAGTATTAAGCCTTTTAAAAAGGGGCCAACATTCAGCTTCCTTTGCTAGCTGAAAATAGTAGTATAACAGTAGTTTTCAATGCATTGATTTAAGAATATATTCACGATGCATTTCTAGCACAAAATATGCTAGGTACAAGGGATATGCACAAATTATTTTAACCTTATGTGATTTATTATTTTAAATAATGCTGTCAAGCCTGATCCCTAAAACCTAGATATCTCACCTGTGGGTTTTTTCCCTCTTTTTTTTTTACCACTGTTACTGGTCTTTTTACATGTTTTATTTAAATTTTTGTTGTGATGTATTGTTGGAAAAACAAGCAGTAAACATTTTGTTTCATTGTTCCAACTGCAAAGCGCAACGGAATTTGCTGCACTATATAAGAAACTGTTAATAAATCAATAAATAATTGTTCCTAGAACAAATTAATGTATGGGCTACATATTATTTAGCCTACCCTTCTGAGCAAACTTGGGGAATGTGTGATCTGTTTGTCCCATTGCTGACCTCATCATGTCCCTATTTATATCATGGTCCTCAATGATGTTACTCCTATCGTTGCTTCTGCACCACGCCCGCAGATTATTATATTGTGACTGGAATAACACTCTTAAATACATTTGACAGTATTCCTTTGAGAGATTAATGTTTTTTTATGAAAGAGAAGATTAATAATAGTAACTCTCCTGAACAGTGAGCTCTGCAAGCAGATTTACTAGCCCATCATTAGATCTAGACAAAGTCATAAAGAAAACAGTTTTAAAGTTTCTTAATACATGAAGACTAAAAATGTATAGTTAAAGGACATCACCGAAAAAGTGGTGCTGCACTCATATAGTACAAAACAATCTTCCTGTTAATGAATTTGTCTTATGTCCCTTAGGATATTTAGCAATCCTTTCACATGGAATAAATCTAACATAATCCTGTTTAAATGTACCTGGCTGACCTATCACTTCTCTGGGTTCATACATGTGTAATCTCGACACCAGTCATCCCGAACGTAAGTATCAGGGGGAGGTTAGGGTTAGGCTGTGGGAGGGGAGGTTAGGATTAGGCTGCTGGGAGGGTTAGGGGTACCCCGCGGGCAGGGGCTAGCTGACAACTTTCAGCCTGGGGGGCAGATGCTAGCAAGTGGCCCAGCTTTTCACAGGGAATCTGCAGGCAAGTAGCCCTGGAACACTTAAATTGCACTGGCCCAGGGGGCAGATGGCACCCTGCCCCCCTGCCCGTGGGGTGGCAGGGTTAGGGCTAGGCTGCGGAAGGGGAGGATTAGGTTGAGGCAGGTGGGAGGGTGGGGGATTAGGGGGAGGGTACGAACTGTCGGGATGCTGGTGTTGGTAATCTGACCACTGGCATCCTGAATGCAGATATTCCATATCACACCCCTTTTACACCATGTTTCCATTAGATGACCTGCTTTTTATCAGTTATTGATAAAAGAGAGACATAGGAGTCAATCCAATTAGGTGCGGGCTGCCAGTTGCGAGTTGTTTCGTGAAACTAGCAGACATTGACACCAATGCGTGCTCCAGAGAATTCTCCAATTCAATTCAAAATGCCTCTGTACTTGCAGCGGGGGGTTACGAATTGTCAACCATATGCAATGTGAGAGAAGTGCATGAAAAAGTGGAGTGACATTCCTGGACCCCACAAAAATTATATTTTTGTTTGCAGAATCGTACAAAAGGCTGTTAGTGATCATAAGGAAAGTATTTGAGGTATTTAAACAGTGTTAAATGGCTTATCTGTGCGGTTTTTTTTTAAGTAAAATAATAAAAAGCTAACTTTTTTTGCCTAATGTCACAAAAAAATACTTGAAAAAGTAGTAAAAATTATACTGAATATTAGGGTAATTAGAGACCATTTTTTTCTTTAACCCCTCAAAAATGACTTTTATTATTATTTATTTATTTATTAACAGTTTTTTATATAACGCAGCAAATTCTGTTACGCTTTACAATTGGAAACAAGACTAAAACAATTAATAAAGAATAAAATTTCATTTTATGGAAGGGGGTGAGTGCTCCTATATTTAAACTGATTCCTTTTTTCTTCTAAATGTTCTCAACACTGGGTAATAACAGACAGACATAGAGGTAGGAAGGCCCTGCTCGCAAACTTACAATCTATAGGGAAAACATGTAATTGTTCTACTAAGTAAGCTAATTGGAAACTTCCAATTGCCTAATTAGTCATTAGGAGGGATGTCCAAGCTGTTCTTCATGGTGTCCCGACATTTTAACCTTAAAATAAAGATCTTCCCTACCATTTCTCACCGTCATGGATGTGCAAGTAGAAAAATGCAAGTTTACTCTGACTGCTTCAATGCGAGTTGTTAATTGGATTGCAAAATGCTAATTCGCAGAGAAATAGCAACTCGTGGCTCACAATTCGCACCTAACTGTATTGACCCCATAAACTGTACAGACCTGCATCCATGTGCCACAGAGGTAAATGTCTGGTAAATGTCTGGGACTGATGCAGAGTAGGTAGTAAAATGGGTGTACCGGTGTTTTGGGTTTATTTTGCATACATACAGAGCCATGCACATCTCATAATTCAAATACTCCGAGTCGGCAGCATATGCACCTAGTTTATGACAAGTCGTCATCATCCATGTATTTTTGCAAATGCCCTGTAGTAGGTGCAAAAGGTACACCTCCAAACAGGCATAAATGTACATAATTGTTGGTCTGCATAACAGCATATGCATGAACGAGTCCTTACACCCTGTGTGAGAACAGACCTTCCCACAGATATTCCGTCTCTCCAGTTGTAAGGTGGGATCCAGGCAAAATCCATGCGTGTCTGCAGTCACGCATATATATTCGCTGACCTCCAGAGCATGCACAGAGTGAATTTATTCAAGATATGCACACTGGATCACTATCCTATATTACTGAAGTGAAAAAGTACCTCTGTATCATCCTCGTTGGGATGGTATGGATGCTAAAAGTACTAATAGGATTGGTGTAGACCCAGAGCAGAGGCGTGAAGCCTTACATATTGTTGGCCTTCACCATGGCCTCCCCTCAAGAGGGGTTGGGTTTCACTGGTCGTGGATCATACGACTGGGTTTCTATGTATGGGCTGGTGAACACTGGAGAGTTCAAGGCAGACAGTAAGACTGGTCACTGTGATGCATACTAGAGTGCAGTTGTCAGGAATGATCAGAACCAAGCAGATAATGTGCAGAATCAGCTCAGGAGAAACCGAAAGTCAAAATCAGGAAGTCACAAGAAGCAGTACCAAAGGAGCAGGCTAGGAGCAGATGGAAGATGGACTGACTCAAAATGAAAGGTATAGTACACTGGGAGTTCTCAGGGACAGACGTTGGAGTTCAGGATGTGTGCCTAATACTCTACTGAATAGAGACTGACTTGAATAGGGAGTGGATTTGAATTTGGAGCCAAACATGACATGAAGCTTGGTGTGTCTACACCTTTAAATGTTAAACATGGGGGCGTGCACGTCACTATGAGGATGGACACAGCAGCTGCCAGGAAAGATGAGGCCTGCATAGCACCTCAGGGTGAGGCTATATCAGCAGCCCCACATCAGTTGGGACCGCCAGCAGAAAGGGAACAGATCACTGAGACAGGTGCCAGATGGCAGGAGACTGGCAACCCAATCACCTGTAACCAAGCCACAGGCATCCGGGGAGAGCTAGGCTCTGGCACGCTGCGACACTACTGTATGTCGTTGAGCTCTCCTACCTAAGATTTAAGCATTCTACTAACTGTATCTTTTAACATTGAAAGCAGTGTGAATATTACAGAGCATGTGCGGCTGCAGGGAAGAGAATCTTCCCAGTGCTGCAGCTCTCAGAGGAACCGGAAAAGGTCCCTCTGCCTCCCTGCACCCTCCCCCAGTGTTTGCCGTGCTGATGATCACTGCTGCAGACAATACATTTACAATAAGTGTAAATTAAACCCCTCCAGCCTCTCTCAGTGTGTACCTGGTGACTGCCCGGCTTTAAAAATAAAAGTCGCAATGTTTCTGATGTTTCCATTGTTACGATGGTGCCCACCGATGTTTAAAAAATAAAATAAAAAATTCTACAAATAAAAAATATATATATATATATATATATATATATATATATATATTTATATATATTTATATATATGTTTTGGAGGGTTTTTATAAATCATTTTGAATAATTTTAAATACATGTTTTTCACCTAATTCACTCATTAAAAAAAATGCCAATTCCTGGGCATTTTTTTGAAAATAATATGTCGGTTAAGTGGTTATTGCATAAAATTGAAAATTGCTGAAAAATGAGTAATGCTTTTAAAAGTAGATAATTGTTTTAGAACACTTTCCACTTTTGATTGTTTAATTGCGATTTTTTTTATATCAAAAGTACCAGTTATTTATTTTCTTATTGCTTACTTTTGGGTTTGCAGCTGAAATGATTATTGATTTCTAGAAATATGTATTGTTTTCTATCCTTCTCAGCCTGCAAATAAGATGCAAAGTAATATGCTTCATGGCTTGTTCTTGTGGCTCAATACAGAAGTGCATGCCCTCTTAGGTACTGTGACACTAGTCATTACTTATACCCCTTTTCCACTAGCTCAAAAAACACGGGTAAATGCACGGGGGCGCGCATTTACCCGTGTTTTTTGCAAGTGGAAAAGGGTAAACCCGGATCAAGTGACCCGTGAATCCTACCCGGCTATTTACCTGGGTAGGACACGGGACTGATCCGGGTAGGGTTGTAGTGTAAACGGGAGCCGTGTCGATGCGACACGGCTCCCATTTACACTGTATGGAAGGGCGGCGCTGGGAGATCATGTGATCTCCCTGCGCCGCCCCTGCCGCGTCACTAGAAGCGTCACCAACCCGGCATATGCCGGGTTGTGACTGCTGATGGGAAAGGGGCCGAGCACGGGTCGCAGCAGGGGGCAGCTCCCGTGTCAGGCTCCCGGCTGCGACCCGTGCTCGTAAGTGGAAAAGGGGTATTACTATGCAGTTTCCATATAGAGCCAGCATATCACAAAGGATTGTTGCCAATGGTTACATAGACTTCTATTCAGCTTAGTATCAAACTCCTCTGGAAGTTACAATATATAGTTAATAACAAATTCTTTAAACACCTCTATATTTCAAAATAAAACAAAAATGAAAATACTTGAGTGTAAAGGGAAGTGTTGTGTGCGTTTGTTTCTAACTGCACACCTTAAATCATGGCAATCTACTATTATTTCTCTTTCTCCTTGACCAGATCTATGCATTCTTCCAGTTTTCTGTTTAATGATAAATTGATACTTATTTGCCTACATCCATTAATCTTTGGTCCTATGTCAAGGGTTTATGCCACCCTTACTTCATAATACCAATTTATATTTGCATATTCATATCATAAATTTACAATTGGTGCCCTGAGGCTGTATTGGATGGGAGTTGGGTGCATGTGCTCCCGCTTAGTGCATAGAAAATAGAATGTGTATATTTACCAGTTGAAAAAATACAAATTGTCTATCGAGTTCAACCTGTATTACTGTACATTTTTACACTATTCTGTATGTAGATATAGTTTAACTATCATGACCCAGGTTGAGTTATGTTTTTAAGTTTAACTAATTATAATTAATGCTGTTTTTAAAATACATTCAGTTTAAATGTTATATCCTTGGGTATTTTTTCATATAGAAATGTATCTAATCCATTTTGAAAGATATTGATTTAGGGGGTAATTCAGAGTTGATCGCAGCAGCAAATTTGTTAGCAGTTGGGCAAAACCATGGGGGTCATTCCGAGTTGATCGTAGAAGTGCCAAGGCATCACACAGCGGCGATGCCTTTGCACTTCAAGAGTAGCTCCCGGCCAGCGCAGCTTTAGCATGCTGGCCAGGAGCTATTCACCGCTCCCCGGCCCGCAGCAGCTGCATGTGATGTCACGCAGCCGCTGCAGCCCGTCCCCCGTTCGGTCCGGCCATGCCTGCGTTGGCCGGACCACTCCCATGAAATGGCGGCCAAACGCCGCCATTCCGCCCCCTCCCGCCCAGCGACCGCCTCTGCCTGTCAATCAGGCAGAGGCGATCGCAGCCCTGCTACAGCCTTCGGCCGTCTGGCATGCGCTGGCGCACTATGGCGCTGGCGCATGCACAGTAGAGACCCGTTTGCTCTGCTGCGACAAACAGCAGCGAGCGAACGGGTCAGAATGACCCCCCATGTGCTCTGCAGGCGGGGCAGATATAACATGAGCAGAGAGAGTTAGATTTGGGTGGGGAATGTTCAAACTGAAATCTAAATTGCTGTGTAAAAATAAAGCAGCCAGTATTTACCCTGCACAAAAACAAAATAACCCACCCAAATCTAACTCTGCAAATGTTATATCTGCCCCCCCCCCCTGCAGTGCACATGGTTTTGCCCAACTGCTAACAAATTTGCTGCTGCAATCAACTCTGAATTACCCCCTAAGTCCCCCATTACTAACTTCTCTGGCAATAATACCAGCGATCGGGATGCCGACCGGTCACATGACTAACTCTGGCATCCTAACAATGAAGATCCCAACTGCGGATGGGGTACGTATTTCTACCCTCCCCTACCCTAACCCTCCAGGAGTGGCGGCTATGGCTAACCCTCCAGGGGTGGCAGATATGGCTAACCCTCGGGAAGGGGGGGTGGCTATGGCTAACCACCTCCTTGTGTCTAACCCTAACCGCCGCTAGTGCCTAACCCTCCCCCTCCAGGCCCGAAACCCTAACCCGCACCCCAATACTCACCTTCAGGATGTTGACTGTCAGGGTTCGGGCACCAGTTTCCGTACGCTATACCAATAATTTTGTACGTGAGTGATTATTGGTATATTCACATGTGCCAAAGTCTAATAGTGATGCCACTTACAGCATTTACCTTTACACAGAGTGAATGACAGGCACCATTTGTGGGCATTGATGGGAGAGAGGTTGTAAAAACGTAGGTGTGTCATGACTGTTTTGGGGGTGTCGCTGGGTGCGCTTGTGAATCTATACTGAAGCAGTGCACATCTGGTGTCTTTCTTTCAGGCTGCCATGTTGTATGGGCGTTTTAATCAAGCTGACAATTACCAATGGATCTGCATGTGCACATGGAATGTGTACGCAGTTGCTGTTACTTTATGATTGCTCCGCTGGGTGTCTCTGTACTTTTCAAGGCTGCTGGTTGTTTTTTTTATAATTTTGCATATCCTTAACATGTACAATAGCAGCTGCAATCACCATAGGGTCTGTCAATGAATCAGGCCAGATATTAATAATACTGTGCAGTCTCTATGTGACAGGTCCAAATAATATGATTTTAAATGTATTATCGTTATTTAATAGAAATCATGAAACACTTGAGGAACTGTGCACATCTCTAATAAAAAGGGACCTAAACATGTGGTTCACTGTGGCTGTAGGTATTATGGACTGCATTCAGAGATGGATGCAGTGCAGCTTTGGATTCCCCGACCCAAACAGTGACAGACTACAGGTTTTGGGGCACTGTGTGCAATGACGCAGGAACTGTTTTGCACGTGCACTGAACGATTCCTGTACATGCTCAGATGCACCACCATCAGAGATATACTGTATGCAAATCAGAATTAGAGGAACCACAACAGTTTCATGCATTTGATATTTTTAGACCAATAGGAATAAATAAGGAAGTTTTTTCAATTTTGTATTCAGCTTTATAGGTGAGTTTAAAATGGATATCCTAATCGAACACAAAATCAATAGTCATAATTGAACAACATCGAATTTAATTTTGTGTGTTCAATAAGTGTAGACCACTCTCTTAAGATGTGGCCTAAGGAGACTTGGATGCATCTCTAGATAGCTATCTTATGAGAGGGTACTGGAAGCCTGGTGTAAAAATACATGATGATGATGATGATGATGATGATGATGATGATGATGATGATGGTGATAATAATGGTGACAACAGTACAAGTATATACTAAAGATGCTTTGTCTGCCCAACAGCAAGACTTTTAAAAACAAGAATTTGCAAAACATAATGTAAATTGTGAAATTTTAATAAATGTGTAGATATTCTAACTTCTCATCTATGATCCAGTTTAAATTGGTGGAGCCCACTATATGAATGATGATGATAATGATGATGATGATGATGATGATGATGATGATGATGATGATGATGATGATGATGATTGTTATTATTATTTTATTTTATTGATAAAGTGACAACAAATTACACAGTGCTGTATATTGAGGGGATTATAATACTCACAAATCACATATAATTACATAAAACGGTTAGCTAAATATGGCTATTCATATGGCATGTTACTTACCTATGTGCATTAATTTGGCTGCTAAGTGACAAAAAATTAGGATATGTGTGGAGCCTAAATACAATTTTCTTAAACAATAAAAATCCAATCAGACCAGAATTGGTGAATTAGGACAGAAACTCCTTTGTGCTGATATCCGTAATGGCCTTATGTGCAGTGTTTAGCTGAGATATCAAATGGACCTTCTCAAGATTTTCCCATTTGACCCTCCTACCAACTGACCAGATTTGCCTATTTTGGCTCTAATGTATGTGCCAACATTGAGGTCCTTAATCAGAGGTGGATGCAATTGCAGATACAAACGCATCTTTTTTTGCAGCGTGACTGCTCCTTTATGCTAATGTTGCAGCCAATGGAACTCACCCAGTGACGTCTACCAATGGAGACACTGCTGAGCATAAAAAGTCACACCATTGGACGCACATTGGTTTCACCATCGACCAGTCTGAACATTGCATCGGCCCTATGGAGGCGCAGAATGTCAGTCTGAACATGGCTGCCAAAATCAGTGTAACTGAATAAAAAGACACAGTCACTGGTCGTGGCATGCCCGCATCTGGCTAGCTACCACAATTGTGTCCACCTTTGAAACAGGCCTAGAGACTTTAAGCAAAGAAGCTAAATTATTACTGGATTTCCAAGTTTCCTTTTGACTGGCTTTTCTCAGCCCCATTTGAGTTGGGGTTTTGCTTATTTCACAATAAGCTGATGGCATCTATTTCACATATTAATTTATGCTGCTTCTCTAAGGTTATATAACTTATATCTTATGTTTTATTGTAACTGTAAATTTCACTTTACATTACTTTACTCATCACTAGACTACAATGGCATTATTGTATAATCATCACTAAGAAAATAATTGGTCAAGAGGAACAAAATATGCATTACTTTATTATAGATTACAGAACTCTAAACTACAGAAAATGACAAATATTAAATGGGAAAATGATATAATCATATTCATGTGATACTATTTTATTTTACTTGTTAGATATTGGGAAATTAGTGTTAACCCAGTGTCTGAAGAATTATTGCATGATCATACAATAAGAAACACAGACAGAAATTTGTCCGGTAGACTACATTATGGTGACCTCCCCAAAGTCTCAAGGTCAGTCAATAAACATCCCTCATTTCTATGATTTGCCTGGTTCATATGATTTAAAGCACTTTAACAAGTAAACTAAAACTTTATTTTTGCATATGAAATTTTCCGAAACAAATGTAATGCATTCTGCAGTTGTATATGTATTTGTATTGTAATCCACAACTGTCATGTTCTCACATACTAATCAACATCATGTTGTTGCTGTTAGCTTTATTGTTGTTGTTCTGAAACAAAACCACAATTACAATAATTCTCCTTACAGCTGAGCCATCTTATAGCCATATTGATCATTGACTATACAATACTGTTTACATGGTAATAGAGTAGAGCAAATACGTCTTTCTGCTTTTAAAATAAAAAGTCCATACTGAAAATAGACATAAAACACATTCACTTTAGTGTTCCTCGAACAATTAATATCATGTAAGACACCACACATTAGTAATTTCTACTTTCCCATCCAGCTGTACAGCACTGTAAAAAAAAAAATATTGGCCTGTTTAATAAACGTATTGTAATAGGTTACAGACAATGCCTGAATGTGGAGGACAGCAGCTATATATAGTCGCTAAAGATTCGTCCTAACAGAGATAGAGCAACTTGTTTACTGCAGCTATTCACGACAACCAGTGTTTTGGAAATTATAATTAGAACAATCTGAAACCCAATTTATGAAAGTGTATTAAGAATAGAAGAATAAGAAGCCAAATATGATGGTTGGTACATTTACTTTGTCTCAGTAGTTTCCTAAAGCGATCTTATAAACCTAAAATGAACTTATGAATAAGGCTAAGTAATGCTGAGCTTAACTAATTGGGGGAAATAGATAATGATTCAGGTCTTCAGTGCAATTATTGGTTTTTCCAAGTGAAATAAACAGCTGTTTCAATGACAGGACTGCAGGAGAGGATCCATATAAAGCATTGGATTTTTGCTGCCCGGGTTTGAAAGTCATAAAAATATTTGGTAGTTCTCAGGTCAATATCTGTGCTGGCAGATGGCAGCTGGGCTTGAGTTTTTAGGGTGAGAAAATGCATCATTAGAAATATCATAAACCCAATCCCTTACTGTACGTGTTTCTCAAGGTGGTTCCCAACCAATAGGCACCGGCAAAAACTATAGGAATCTGAGAATCGCCCATGTTGTTTTCTGTACCTGGCTGGTACTTGGGCCCTACAGTGACCCGCATTCTCTCATTGCTGTATTCTAGTGCAGAAATCTGCATTACAATCTCATTTGTCATTTACATTATTTAGTGCAATGTTGAGAAATGAGATGTCACTATTATGATTGTAAGAAAGGTACATTGTATTTAGAAGTTATGCGATGAGTAAGCATCAACACAAACTGTTACAAAAAAAAGAATAATATATCAGTATTGGAAAAATAGCGTAGTTAGAAAACTGTTTCCACGCGGTCACTCGTATTCTCTTGTATTGACAACACAAAGTAGATATTTTTTTTTAAATCCCAGTTTTAGCTATGACAAATGGGGGTATGTGCTTTCTGTGTCATAGCTTTGGACAATGCAGTAATTGGATAGGTGAGTGGGTGCAAGAGTAGCGTTCTGGGGACGTGTGTGAGTGCTGGAGCAGTCTTGTGAGGGCTGGTGGGTTAATACAGTGTATGGCATCGATGGAAGACCTTACTTAAAATATTCCTCAGCAAATAATTGAATTGCCATCTTGCATTAGCTAGAAGATGAGTGGAGAGGAGACTATCTGTCTGCTCCATTCATTCTGTGCGCTGGAATCATATTTTAAACTTCAGGGCAGTGTGTGGCAGCTCTCTAAGCCCAGAAACAAGAGCCATGAAATGAAAATGTTCTGAGACCAAGTCATCCTTTTACTAGCTGCTGTTTATTAGGAATCGTTCTCACCAGTACTGACTGCTAACACGCACTAGCGGTCTGCAGAGTAAAGAGGGAAAAGGGGAGAGAGAGGTTTCTTTTATGTCCGTCTTATCTGTGGAGCGATCATTGAGCACTTGCTATCCGTGTCTATTATGTGGACACAGAAGGGTGATCACTGGTCAATGCCTAATTACTAGGGACGTTTCCGCTACAGCTTGCTTCATACAGCACTGTTACAGCAGTATGACTTATCTTCAATTTATACACAAATGATAAGAAATCAGCTGATTTCACAGTGGAAAATTCCCAGCCGCCTTGTTTTGGCTTCGGATTTATGTCTGAATCATTATAGAAATACTGAATATTTGGTCTATATTTGAAATATTATCCTTAATGTAAAAGTGACTGGACAGTCTCATAAACTATTGATTTAAAACAATGCGAGGGTTATCCCAGGTTACTGTATGAAGGCTAGCTGTAACAGTATGTGATGTGTTTTCAGGCAACTGATCAAAGCTCTGCTACTTACTACTAATATTTCTCACTTTATTACCTAGTGTCATTCGCAGTCTTGCATGCCTTGAGATCAGAAAGGTACAAGTTGCAAGTGGACAACTTGGGATCACCGAGGTTAACCCCATTTATTTTGTTGAATAATCTCTCTCACTATAAAGCTCTGGAAACAAACTTTCAACTTGAACTTTTCAACTCGGGCTCCTCGGATCAGCAAGGAAACTGATCCAGGT
Source organism: Pseudophryne corroboree (assembly GCF_028390025.1). Classification (NCBI taxonomy): domain Eukaryota; kingdom Metazoa; phylum Chordata; class Amphibia; order Anura; family Myobatrachidae; genus Pseudophryne; species Pseudophryne corroboree. The sequence goes on from NC_086445.1 coordinate 622,311,581, forward strand.
ATCTGCTGTGTGCCGTATCCGAGGGACTGCAAACAGCATTTCTCTATGTAGAAAAATAGATTTACTTGATGGAAGTTTCGCTATTATGAAGATGGAAATGAGCCCGGGACTTTAGGAAAATTAAGCCTATAGAAATTAAATGACTCTGTCTAAATGCACAAATGCGATGCAAGATTTATAGTCTACAAAAAGCATTCTGGTTGCATTTATACGATGATGTCGGCACCTCACTGTCCTGTAGTGGAGAGATGTGAGCGTACATGCGGTAATTATGCGCCTATTGGTGAATGTGGTATACGCTATTCCTCTTATTTTTGCTCTTGAAACATTAATTAATTAATTAATTAATTAGCTTTTATTTAGTTGTTCTTTCTAAAGCCAGTGCAGCATACAAAATCAGACAGCAGTAAAAGTAGAAAAAAAATCAAGTCTCTTTGTATATCCCTGGGAAAGAAACAAGTAGACATGGCAGGCAGGGTAAATTTCAGGTTTGATCTATCCCTGGAGTATTTAGAGACCACAGGCTACAATGTTGGTGTAATCTGGCTTCCCCCTGGCTATGATCATGTATTGTAGCTCCAGATCTCCTAGTACACATCACTTGTCGGCTGTGCCAGTATGCCATACAGGAGGGGCCCTGGCGACTGCTGTCACCAACTGTCCTCTATAAATCATTTGCAGGTGCAATCCCTGCTCACAGCTACCCCAGTAATGGGAAACAGCAACTTACCGTATTTCTTAATACAGTATGTACAAATATCTGTAAAGCAATGCCATTCGCTGGTTGAAGAGCATATATATATGAAATAGGATCTTACCAGAAAGACCAGTAAGAACCTGGTTTCAAAAAGTTGGACAGAGACTTTGATAGCTCCAGTAAATTCTGATATAAATGAATAAGGATTTCTTCCTTTTCTTTTCTTTTCTTTTCTTGTTCTCTTGGAGGTTTTTTTTTTTTTTTTTTTTCTCTCTCTCTCTTTTTGTGGCGTTGAGTTGAAAAGGAAAAAGCATGCAGGTAATTGCCATGTATAATGACATGCTCCGGTGAGTGCAGGAAGCCACCGACTTTCTCAAACCTCGGCCAAAATTTCTAACTAATTCCTTGCCAGGAAATCCTGACAATAAATCAATTCTCCTTTTAAAATGAGGGATCAAAAGGAAAGACTTTTCTATACGGTGTATTGGTTATGAGAGTGCATCGCTTTCCAGTTCGCTGATAACAAAAAAATGATTTCCTATGATCGTTTGTTAAGGAGCAAGGCTGGGCCACACTGCTGTACTCTGTGCTTACAGCTAGGCTCAGGTACAGATGGCTTCTGACAAGCCCAGTGCCTCCCCAGCTGCCTGCTACTACAGCATGGCGCGCAGTTGATGCAGAAATCCACACAGATATACTGAAGCCTATCCTGCATTACAAATGTATACACAACTATATACTACGATTCAGAGAAATACAATTAAAATATAGTTTCAATAAAACAAAACTCTATTTGAGTTGCACGGTTCGTGCTTGAACTATATTGGTGTGCTGTTTGGTTTTCTGAAGTGGTTTATACTGCGTAAATATTTGCAAATACTAATTTCCCTGCTGCGTCGACCACAGTAGAACGCAGTACACGTTTTGCAGCATACAATACATCTACTTTATATTATTAGATACTTTGTATGGCTAGTTACTAATAAAAGCTGAGGGTTTAACATTAGGCCTTAAATCAACTTGATGGCATGTTGTTAGGAGATATACTGGAAACAAAGATGACGGTAGCAGCAGAAAATAACTTTTCTGTATGCAGCTGGGATTTTCGGATTTGTAGCAAGAATAACCAGATACTCCACAAAACACATTAGAAAGCAAGGAGTTCAACATGAGATGCTCATCTCCTATCTCTTATTCATCCCTGACCAACACATGTCATCTGGGACTTGCAGTGAAAGGAAGAAGTCCCCTGACAGAAGCGTACAGCTGTCGCCCTATGGGCTGTATAGGAGTAGAATATCTCCAGACATCCCTACCCTCTGTTTTACATGAGAAGTGGCACATATGCAGAGAGGCAGAGTGGGCGGGCGAAAGGTTGCCGTATTGATTTCATTTTTTACCGTTTACCAATAAACGAGCAGAGAATACAAACAAACAGCTGAGGGGAATGACACAAGACATTGCTGGGGAAAGACACTTATTGCATCCAGTCTATGCACAGACAAAGAACATAGGAGAACAGGGGAGATTGCATAGTCTGATGCTGCGTTAAACTGGAAATGCGTCTAATCAGAAGGGGATAGACAGAGTTTCCAAAATCCAATGAATGTTCCCATATCATTGAAGAATACCCCATTTACTGGAAGGTATGGAAACGCACATTTTAAATTGTTTTAATGCACATTAGAAAGTCGATAAATATATATAATCTTTATACAGTTTCTAAATAAACATAGGACACAGAACACGGACTCAAAAAATGCCGGATTTGTATCTGATGCATGTGAGGTCAGTATTTGAAGCTGACAACACATTACTACTTTTCTATGACATCATGACAAATGTATGCAATGTGTAAAGCTATAGATGCCATTGCTTAGCCACATGCAATGTAAACACACGGCAGGTTCACAGCACCACAGGAATTCCATTTCAGCAATATACCCTCTGATTGATTTTAATGTATTCTGCATTTTACATGTGTGCATTTATTATTATTATTATTATTATTATTATTATTATTATTATTATTATTATTATTATTAAGGGGTTATATTGTGCTGACCTTATAGAATATGTATGTAATGCTGTATCTTCTCAATGATTTTTACATTTGGAATGGACTTTTTAAAATCGCATCTTATATCACTTTACATATATTGGTCCAGTTCTTTATTTTTTTTTTATTCATGCAACTTTCTCTGAAGATAAGACTACTAGTCTCACAGTACTCAAACTCCTTGATGTATTGTGAACAACAGAGTGGCAACTCCTTATATCAGAAAACACTCTATCTGCATTACATTCGTAACAAGCAATTTGTCAGTTTCAGGAACAAACAATTTGCAAACGACCATACGATTAAAAAAATCATAGCTTTAAAGTTGCTGATCCCCTTCTCACTGATGTTGTTTAATTAACAATCAACACCTAGCTGATACTTGCCAGTCAGACAGAAAACAGCCAGCTTTGTTTGCAAATGTTTATTTGTGAACTCAGCCCACAGTGTTCATTATACATCCAAGTGAAGCGCTTCCTTTATCGTTTCACAGCAAAAAAGTAGATGAAATCTCAATGCACAAAATTCAGCAATAATAATCCGTCAGGAAAAAAAATCGTTAGAAATAACGCCTATTTAATACATTTAATATATTCGAAATATCAGTTAATAAAAATAAATAAAAAAATAAAAAATAAAGGGATTTCCTTATAAAAAATGCAAGTTCAAATTAAAAATTATCATTTTAAAAACCCCTCAAAATATAGAAAAGGAGAATCGTATTCAAAACTTATTTCGCTCTTGAGGAATTACAAGTATTTCCACCATAATGTGATATTTGCACACACTATATGCATGCACACTTTCCCATGTGTCACGTGTTAAGAGAGCAACGCCTCAAAGAAATGCCTTGGATATATAGGAGTGCTCAATGTATTATCAATACTCATCTATATATGTGACTGCAAACTAATGACAGTGAGTATACAAATGCATACATGTACATACAAATATACGCGCGTGTATATGCTAGTGTGTGTGGGGGGGGAGAGAGAGAGAGAGAGAGTATATACAAAATTACAGGAATTGCAGAAAAATATTAACCCCACATTAGACATCCCGCAACATACACCCAATCTTGGAGTAAACACGTGGTCGCGAAAAAATATTTATATATATATATATATATATATATATATATATATGCATTACCTACCAGTTTTATCACTGTCTGCGCTGTACAGCTATTCTTAAAATATTATTAGCGTTCTGTGCTTGATCCACCTCTCCAATAGAGTGAATATCTTTCCAAATAAAAAATGAAAATATGACATTACCTAAAGGTTTTGACAATGGTTTGCTTTCCCTATTTCTACAAATGGTTTTACAGTACTGTTAGAGCTTGGTGTCGTGGTTAATGGTTTACAAGGGGACTGTGAGGAGCTGATTGGCTGCTGGTGTGTGTTTCGTCACAGAGTTGTGCATAAGGCTAGCTCTACAGCAGCTGGGAACATGCAGTCCAGAGAAGACAGTTCAGATGGAAAGAGACAGTGAGTGGAGCAATCACAGAGCAGTAGGATAACGTTACACAATATACCGCCTCTGGCTGCGGTCACTCTGCTCTGGCAATAGAGTCAATGGGAAGACTTTAATCAGAAATTGATCTGAATCACCTGCGAGCGCTATATGGACACCTCGTTATAAACAACAGGACTTGGAAACCATTACTGGGCTAGCTAACTTCCTGAGAAAGACGAAAGAGCCACTTCATCCCGGGGATCCGATCCTAAAGCCATTCCCAGCCCTTTACAGGGAGGACTGCCAGGTTTTGCATTGATATTTCAGGCTACGCTGGTGAATTAGAACAGAGAGCCCAAGCACGGTATTTATTTTGGAAAGCAAAAGCACTTTCATCACTGACTGAGCTACCTCAGAATTCACAAAGCCAATTGATCGCTGTCAGATTTGTTTCCTCCTGTTACTATTGCTACCTTGCCTCTGAGTGTTGGATCTCCACTATTGCAGAAGCTGCCCTGGTCTTTGGGCTGCTCCCAGACTGAGGGGAACACGGCCCGAGAGTCCTTTATTTGTTGCAGAGCCATCGCTAGTGTGGGGCTGCTGTCACCTGGCCAGCCAGAGACAATGGTGCACTGTGCTGGATGCGAGAGGCCCATCCTGGACCGCTTTTTGCTGAACGTGCTGGACAGGGCTTGGCATGTCAAGTGTGTACAGTGCTGTGAATGTAAATGCAACTTAACGGAAAAATGTTTTTCTAGAGAAAGCAAGCTTTACTGTAAGAACGACTTTTTCAGGTGAGTGCTGAAAACCCTGATGGAGACTAGTAATGCCCACGACTTCCTTCACAGGCAAGGCAAGGACAGTGTTATCACTGCAGAGGTGCCTAAATGTATATATTTTTTTATATTGTAAACTGTATGGATTAAAAAGACACTACTGGTGTTGCTGTTTTTCTCACACTCAGGCTACATAGGTTTGTTTAATCATTGATGTACACACTGACATACCGGTTTGGTTACAAGGATCGTGTGTTAGACCTTTTAATGTATATGCTGTATACAATAGCTCGATAATTTAACACCTTTTACCAAGGCCAACCTATTGTATTATAAATCAATTTGTATAGGAGTGACTGTAAATCTTAAATCCTAACAGCCTTTGTAATAATTATCTATCTATCTATCTATCTATCTATCTATCTATCTATTTATCTATACAAAACAACATAGTGAAAAATATTCCTTGTTTTAACAACTGACACATGTTCATATCAGTGTCGACACGAAACACATAAGAGCTATGTATCCCCGGGTAGTCTACAAACCTCCCTTGTCAACTGTGAATGTATTTACCATCTGATGAATATTTTAGTGGTGACAAAGTACAGATAAAGACTCCTTAGAGATCGTCTGAAAATGGATCTAATGCCCCCGATCAGTATAAAGGGGGGAGCTGCTATCAGTCCGCCAGCAGATGCCCACCATGTATTTAGGAGCACAGTTAAGAACAACCCAAATGGTTTGATAATTATATAGCCAAAATGCATTTCTCACGCAGTGTTTTTGGAGGTCAAGCGGCGAGTTAAAATGATAATTTGATGGATGAAAGTGACATATTTTGTGAGATAAAGAGCTGATCTTTCATGATCTTTTCATGTCAATGGCCTTTAACAGGCCTAGAGAAAATGTCATTATTGTCATTCAAGACAGGCAACATAAATATTGGTATATATCCAAACATTAAAGAAAACAGATTGAAACATAACAACATTAGGAAGCTGCCTTGCTTCTTATTAAAAAAGAAGAAGAAAAATCAGGCATACAAACAATATAATGCGATTGCACATCGGATATTATAAGTTTAGAGTATGTATAGTGTATTTTACTTTGTCATTATTTGGCAAAGTATTTAAGCAGTCAATTCATTTTTCACTATATTTCCTAACAGTTCTTTAATTTAATCCTTTACAGAACAAAAATAAGTGTAATGATTGACATAACATATATATATAAGTGTTTATAAGTAGTTGTATGTCTATAGGCAAAGTGCTAGACTATGTGTTTGTTGCAGTGTACAGTACATACGATATATGTGTGTGTGTGTGTGTGTGTGTGTGTGTGTGTGTGTGTGTGTGTGTGTGTGTGTGTGTGTGTGTGTGTGTGTGTGTGTGTGTGTGTGTGTGTGTGTGTGTGTGTATTCAGGGGAGTTCCAGAGAAGGAAATAACACTTTGAAATGTACTTAGAAGTGACTCATTGATTGGGTATCCTGTCCTGCAATGGTGAAGCAAAGGCCTCAAGTAGTTATTGGTTGTGGATTTTAGTAAATAAGTGATAACTGGATTTGAATAGCCAGGGTGTTTGAAGAGGAAACCACTGGAAAATCCCATCACACATCCAGAATAGATATTTGCACACAGTTATCTGCAGCCAGACCTCACTGGGTTGTTTGTTTGTTTGTTGTTGTTGTTTTTTTGGGGGGAGGGGGTTCGTTGCTTTTTTTCGTCCATGAGATCCGACTCTTCAATATACTAATTTTAAAATATATAGTTGATTAAAATAAAAGATACCCTCTATAGGTATATGGTGCTGAAATACTTTGGCAATATTTAATTAATTCGAATCATTTGATCCGAGAAATGCATTTGTTTGAAGTAAGACAAAAAAGCGTTTCTTTACATATATTAAACGTGCAATATTTAAATATACATTTTTGTAATTTTTTTATAATATGATTGTAGCTTAATTCAATTATTTTCAAAAGTGATGTTTGCACAACACGCTCGATAGCAGCAGTTTGCTGTATAAAAGGTTTGCTGTTATTTATACGTTTTGTATTGAGGCAAGAAGGCAATAGCACGAATTTACACAACACCACACATGTCGTCGATAGAATAACACTATAGTTATGAAATACATAACTATTCATTAATAATCGAATGTGACATTTGAGTACAACTGACAGTGGAATGCAGGCATTATTATATGATATAATATACACCATTGCACTGGTATTTGGCTGAGATTTTGTAGTGATGAGAGATTTTCATTGTATCTCTCCTACAGATTGTGTGTCTGTGAAAATGGTAACATGACTTTATTCTGTGTCTCTGTTAGACGCTTTGGTACCAAGTGTGCTGGCTGCTCCCAGGGAATCTCCCCCAGTGACCTGGTCAGGAGGGCAAGGAGCAAAGTGTTCCACTTGAACTGTTTCACATGTATGATGTGTAACAAACAGCTTTCAACTGGCGAGGAGCTCTATGTCATTGATGAGAACAAGTTCGTCTGCAAAGAAGATTACCTAAACAACAATAACAACGCTGCCAAAGAAAATAGTCTTCTATCAGGTAAATGTTGTATTGGCACACACAGTGGCACTAGTCCTCTACCTCCCATCCTCTGTGCTTGCCTTGCGTTGTCCCCCAAATTATCCATCCCCGTTATATACCCCAGACCCTCTTTCTTTCGTCCTCCCTCTCTTTGTCTGACCTCTCTCGCCCCTATTTAATATATATACACACATAAATCATATACATATGTGTGTGTGTGTGTGTGTGTGTGTGTGTGTGTGTGTGTGTGTGTGTGTGTGTGTGTGTGTGTGTGTACACACACACACAAATAAATACATAACCATATATAGTCACAATTACAGGATTATTATTATTATTATTATTATTATTATTATTATTATTATTATTATATACAAGGAATAGAGTTGCTCAGGCCAGGTAAAAGGTAAAACCTATGAATTTTAAAACTGGTATAGTGATTAGAAGAGGGGAGAATACAACTAGGCATGGCTTTCTATATACAAGTGAGCGGTCTTGTTCCGATCCTATCGTCCTTTGTTTGATATGATTTATTTTTTTCCTCCCTGGAATAGTAACAGGCAGTGACCCCAGTTTATCTCCTGACTCTCAAGACCCATCTCAAGATGACGCAAAGGACTCTGAAAGCGCTAACATCTCAGATAAGGAGGCTGGGATTAACGAAAACGATGACCAGAACCTAGGGGCAAAGAGGAGAGGACCCCGCACCACTATCAAAGCCAAACAGCTTGAGACCCTGAAAGCAGCCTTTGCAGCTACACCTAAACCAACGCGACACATTAGAGAGCAGCTGGCCCAGGAGACTGGCCTCAATATGCGGGTCATACAGGTAATAGTCTTTCTTTCAATTAGACGTATGCTCTGTCAAATTTGCTACTAGCATGTGCATGGTAAACGTTAGGATAAATGTCCGCCCTATACATCATAATTCATTAGCTGGAGCTAACGCCCTCTATTTCATGGATACAATATTTACAATAGTAAATGGTATTTGACCCCTAATGCAAACCAGGTATTTATCTGTTTCTGGAAAAAAGTAACTGTGGGGAAGACCACACTTTAAATTAACATTTTGGGGGTCCTATAATGAACTGCAGAAGGTGTAATAATATAGAGAAATAGTGAATGCATTTCTTTTTGGCTTGTAGATCTTTTCTTTATTGTATCCTTGAAGGAAAATGGAAAAATAAAGAAGATATTAGTTTTCTGCATAAGGTTTTTATTTATTCAAATAATTAATTTAATGTGTAATTAAATAACTTAGTATGATTGCAGAGCTATTTGCAATGTGATATTATTATTATTATTATTATTATTATTATTATTATTATTATTATTATTATTATTCATTCTACACCGCAGAATTACGGTTTAAATCCGACAGTGTCCACGATACTGGAATATAACTGGTATTCGGAAATGGAATACAGTACAAATACTATTTCCATATTCACCTCCTATCTCATCATTTATTGGCCTTAAAGATTGAACAGGGGTATCAACTTGCAAATGGACTAGAAATTAATAACCATAAATGTGAGGGGTTAATGGAAAAATAAGAATGACAATGAGTTGGGATTATTAAAAGGTTTATAAACCCGCAGAGCTGGGGGTAATGGAGGGTTAAAAGATCATTAAGGCGAGGTTAGATTGGAAGAACCTTAGTGAGAGGATAATTAGGAGTAATCTTGTCAGGGTAATAAGAATTAACTCAATCATTCTTGACCTAAAGCGGGAAAGCCAAGCAAGGAGAAAGCTAAATGCCTTTAAATGTTTAATTCAATACCAACTGAAAAAACTCAGTAGCCAAACCACTGAGTGTAAATATAGATTACATAGTTGTATTATGAACCATAACCATATTCTTTTGAGCAGTTGGGTAGGAGCCAAAGTAAAATGGCTCACTGAAATCATCCCAGACCAAGTTCAGAAGGTCATCCTCGGGGTGAATCCCAATTTCTGCATGTTTAACAAGTGACAATCGCGTATAATTGGAAGATTTTAGTGCACCGTACTTACCCATAAACCTAAAGTGCATCCAATAAGAGCCTATTAGCAACGGCAATGTGACAAATATATACAAGGAGGCAAAAATAATCATGTCAGAGCCCCTTACACCCCTAGCCCTATAGACCTGCAGTTTTCTCTTGCTATACCAAAACAAGCAGTGACAATTCAGGAAATATAAGTCTGAAATATTAACCGACTTTTCATATGTGATATATTCTAATTTGTTGTTGTTTTTCTTAGGATTGTTGCTTTTTTACTTTTTGTAATACATACATGATTAAATAACGAATAAATGCGCCAGGTAGAAATGTCATATGGACCAGGGAACTATAGATTTGATTATGCAAGACATAATTATTGGTTTGCGTTAATCGATAGATGATAGATAGATAGATAGATAGATAGATAGATAGATAGATAGATAGATAGATAGATAGATAGATAGCTTCAACTACTACCTAGAATGGTTCCAGTAAATCGTGCGATTATTTAAACTACATTTATCCAGTACTGTTTAACAGCTGGAATAAGATACACGTAGAACATGGGTAAGATCGGAGCAGCCAGGAAACAAGTGCAAAAACGAATGGAATTATCGCACGGAAAGAGATTGCACCTGCAGTGACTGAAACATGTTTAACATAAATATAAAAATGTACAAGCTGAGCTGCCTGCATTACCTGCAGACAATTACCAACTGTCCGTTGTCATGCATGAAAAAATGGATACAAAAGATAGTAGCTTTTATATTTTTTGCCTCAGTGAGATGATTGTGGAAAAGTCCTTTTTAGCCTGTACCGGGGGCAGACTGATGCAATGTAGAAGCTCATATATTCTATTACGTGGGGGTTATGCACATTCTATATGCGCATGCGCGATGTGAACGCCTCCTGACCGGGGGTATATATATATCTTTCCTGGTGGTGTGTTTAAATCCTCAATTTCTGTTTATAAATGCAAAAGTGCAGTCCCATGTATTTAGCGATTGCTCCTTTAGGCACGACACCAACAATGAATGTTCATAAAGTAGATACAGTAGGTATAGGGCTTTATATAGATCACATTCGTGTAAATTGTAAACCAGGACTCTATAACAGTGTTTCTCTTCTGTTAGTTGACAATGCCTTGCAGAAGGCGCTGGTAACCTGGAGACGTTTTGTCTGTGACTACCACTCTTGGCACGTTGCACCCCACGCAGTAGCATTTTGCTGAGTATTAAAAGAAGCATAGTTGATTTATTTTTTATTTTATTTTTTACTTTGTGTGTATATATGAAGTAGAATTTGGTATTTTCGTGAATTAATTTCTGTAAAACCTGATTTTCAATAGATTTGAGTACATTCTTTATTGTAGACCAGTGTTATCACCCGTCCCCTCTAAATTATGACTGTTGGTAGTGGGTAAACAGTCACATCGTTTCCATATATTGCAATAATACATACAAAACATGACTATGCCAGTGCTGTAAGAATACAGAATATACATTGCAGTAATGACGGAAGTTGTGAGTAGCAACTAGAGAATCCCAGGAGCCAGGTTACTCCCTGTTGTCACCTCCTCCCTGACTGATAAAGTTATAGGTAGCTTTATGGATAATAGCTGTGTACCTACTGTACATGTGGGAGTCTTTTTTATTTTTAGTAATAGTGCTGTGATAGTATTATAATACTTTTGCAGCCAGAAGATGAACGGTACATTAATTGTTTAAGACCTATACCACTCTTGTTATTACTAGGAGAAAACTTCATTTGCTGCAGGGATTTTTTAGCTTCTTTTTCATTCCAGCCATAATTATTGACAGCCCTGCGAGGCCTACAGATCCAGGGTAGCATTAGATCAGGGAATATTCATCAATCAAATCTTGATCGGAAGATTTTTAACTGCTTCATTCTTTTATAGAGCAGTTTAATTCGCCAGACATCTGGCTATGGTCAAATGTAGCTGACTCATTTGTACAATGGGTCAAATACACTTTTATTGGGCGCAGTTACCCCGTAGCCACTGAGGATCAGATCAGTCAGGATGGCCTCATATGTACCGTATAGACCCGGCAGTGAATGGCTGGATCTAGCGCTCATTTATTAGCATTTAGTATTCCACTGAGATATTGGTGATTATCTATTTACTGCAATTTAGGGAAAGAACCTAAAGTGTTTGACTGTTGGTTATAATGTCCTGCAAATTCTGCACCTGAATGTAATATAGGTACTGTACTTTTGTCTCTACTGTCGATAAAGCAGAGAGGCCTAGTTCTGACATGTAGAAAATAACAGATCACCTGAGCACCCAGCTTCAGCTTTTATATTTCTGTTAAACATTGGTTCAAATGTCAGTAACAATATGGTCGTAACAAATAGCAAATAGTAACAAACGGTATGCAAATTAGCATACTTTTTTTATACTGAAATCCCACACTTCTGGACAGCATAAATCATGTAGAGTATTGTATGTATATATGATTGATTGACAGATTTGATTTGGAGAAGCAGATGGATGTAGTGCCAATTTTAAAGCATGAACTGTGCACATAGGAGTAACGCTAACTCACAATTGTCATATAGAATAATACATAAAGAGCCATAAAGCAAATAAACAGGCACTTCTGTGTAACAGATGGCGCATTGTACGCATTACCCTGCTCAGACGTGCCTTCTGTAGTAATGTACTGTAATGATGCACCCATCATGTTCTGTATCACCCACTCACGTGCATGCTACATATTGCTATTCTCCCCTTGCAGGTGTGGTTTCAGAACCGACGATCCAAAGAGCGGCGCATGAAGCAGCTGAGCGCCCTGGGCGCCCGCCGGCACGCCTTCTTCAGGAGCCCGAGGAGAATGAGGCCGCTGGTGGACCGGCTGGAGCCGGGGGAGCTCATCCCCAACGGACCGTTCTCATTCTATGGAGGTGCGCACTTATACTAAAGTGACATTGCTAGTATACAGGGGTGTGTGTATGTGGGGAAGTGGGGGGGTGTCCAAACACCGTCATTGCACAAACACAACAAATATGGGCTGGATGCAGGGTACTGATTCCAACTCACTGGCCATTACTCACATGACTGTCTGTCCCGCACATCCACTGCTATGATGTGCCGATAGAATGTGTAATATCACCCACCATATTGTCCCTTAGCTACTATTTGAAAAGTTAAATTAGTCGGTAGTTTCTACATTTCTATTAATTACTTTTAATTTACAGTACATTGGGTAATTAACACTGCAAAAAAATAATGAGGACTCCAGTGACACATCCACACATGCATGTTCCATTTCAGAATTTAATTACATTTTTATCAATGATAGCAAAATATATTAATTTGAAAACTAATTTAAAAGGAATCGAATCGTTGTTGAGCGACACACAGTTAAGTATTTTTCTATATATACAACGTTACACTTACTATAAACCCATATATAGTGTATGCTTAATAGTAACTCTTGTTTCATTCATTTTAGTGTTGTTAGCATTTTGCAGACCTACAACATTGTATTTCCCTCTATCAGTATAGTTGATCAGAAAAGACCAAGAAACCTTTAGTAAATCCATGCGTTTTCAAGCATGAAACACACTGTTAATATTTAAGGACATGTTTGGTAGATAAGTAACAGAGGTTCCTTTTACACAGACGAAGTTAGGAGAGTGAAAATATATTCAGTTTCTTTTTCTTTAGATGTACAATACACACAGCGCTCCACATTTATGTCTATTTACTCTACATCTCCATAGGCCAGGATATGGTTTCCGCAATAAAACCATGGGGTCTAGTTACATAAGCCTTGGAGAGAGATAAGGTGGAGAGGGCTAAAGTACAATGAGCTCCTAGCTGCCATGTTACAGGCTGTGTTTGAAAAATGACATATAGGAACTGGTCGGTACTTTATCTCTTGCCACTTCATCTCTCTCCAGGGGATATTTAGGGGTCCATTTACTAAGGCTCGGACAGAGATAAAGTGGATGGAGATAAAGTACCAGCCAGTCAGCTCCTAACTGTCCTGTTTCAAACCCAGCCTGTAACATGGCAGTTAGGAATGGATTGGCTGGTACCTTATCTCCGTCCACTTTATCTCCATCCAAGGCTTAGTAAATAGAACCCTTAGTAAATAGACCTTATTCCCGTTGAAGCTTGTCTCTCTTATACATAACCTTGAAATAGTAGAAGATTATGAAAAATAAAATGTTAGATCCTGCTAAGCAGAGCTAGTAACAGTTTTTTTCACATTTATATGTATTGTTTAAATCTGCCATAATCTCTGTAATATCTCGCTAGTCGCATGTCAATTTTGTCATACATACATTTATGCTCCGTATGTAAACACATAATACATGAGAGTCCGTATTTCTTGTTGTGTTATTCTTATGACATTCTTGCCATGGTGCAAACTAATATCAGTATGGTGGTCCTGACTGCCTGTTACAAGCGGTTCTACTCAGAAACACCGCGCCTTCTCACTGTGACTCAGATGGTCCTATATGCAAGTTCAGGGGATGTTTTATTAAATAGATTTATATATTATAAAAAGTTAATTATGATACATGATCTTAAAATATATTTTTTATAAATTAAATACAATACATGTAGTTAGTTATTATAAGTATGTTAAAATAAATTAAAGCTAGCAACTAGTTAAGATAAACTGCCTTAAGAACATTTTACCTCCTAAATTGAGCGATGTGAAAATTAAATTAAAGTTTGACAAAAATCTAAATTAAGATAAAAAGATTTATGGATTTATCATTATCATGGCTTTTTTAAGTGCTGTATAATTAATCAGAAATATTTTCCTTTGTAGATTATCAGAGCGAATATTATGGCCCGGGAAGCAACTACGATTTTTTTCCTCAAGGACCTCCGTCATCACAAGCCCAAACCCCAGTAGATATGCCATTTGTACCTTCATCCGGACCTGCTGGAACTCCACTTGGTACAATGGACCACCCATTACCCGGGCATCACCCGTCTAGTGACGCCCAGCGTTTCACAGACATCATGTCCCACCCTCCAGGAGACTCTCCCAGCCCAGAGCCCAACCTGCCCGGCTCTATGCACTCAATGTCCGCAGAAGTTTTTGGCCAGAGTCCTCCTTTTTCTACTCTATCAGTCAATGGGGGTGCAACATATGGGAACCACTTGTCACATCCAGCAGAAATGAACGAAGCGGCTGTCTGGTAGTTTATTCATAATCAAAGAGCACCCATTAGACTGGCGCATATTCCCATCTCTCCGGACAATGCCATGGTGTTTAGAACTGGCAAATCTATATTATATCCCCAGTCTGAAACAACATTTTTTGGGGGGATTGAAATACGTTGCGGGAGAATGCCTTGGAATTATTGGAGCAAAAGAGATCCCAAGCATACCTTGTGTAGGGTCAGATCTAAAACTGGAGAAGCTATCATTTGAAGTGCTGCAATGCCAGGAGATCACTTACATGGTACCAATAGCTGGTAGCAATCACAATCTTTAATTCCATAAACACGGCTACAATGCCCTAGAGCACCCTTGTTAGGGAATGTTGTATCCTGGATCAGTGTGTCTATTTCCTGCACCTTAGAGGTTGAGAAAATTAGCATAAGCTTCTATATATATATAAATATATACACCTGAGTTACAGGTGGAACAAAACGTTTATTTGCCAAAATATCAAATACAACAATGTAAAGCCCTCAGCATCAACTCTTCTACCTTTTACAAAGCTACTGACACAAATGTAGTATCCTCACGCTGAAGGTCTGCTACCAGGCCTGCTACAAGACTGACTTGAAATAGATTCTACCTTCATTGATAACGAAAACTAAAAGACTATTGAACTAAAACAGTCAACTGTTTACGTATGACGTTAAATTCAGGAGCCTAACGTTTTAGTAATAATCCAGTTTTAGAAACCTCTGTAAAAAAAAAGAAACAAAAAAAAACAAACAAAAAAAGCAAAAGTTTCGAGCAATCAACCAAATGATTCATTTTCTTTGTTTTGTTTTCTGTGGATGTAACGGGACTGATTGAAAGGAATTTTGGTACAATGTGCTCGTTGTTATAGGGTGTTATTTACAGAAGGCAAAAGAAAGTGAACAAAAAGTGAGGTGCCAAATAAAATAACTTAATAGCACAAAAATACTGTAAGGTGCGCAAGCGCCAATCACCATAGAAAGTGTTTAAAATGTGTTACACGGTTCAAAATATTTCATATACTTTTTAGTCCTGTTGAACATCCATTGACTTGTTAATGGCTTATATAGAACCAGGCAGGTTTTATTTTTGTGTCCTTAAAGAAAGTCCAAAATATTTAAATTTTATGGTCAAATATGCAGTTCCGAGCTGCGTTTTCTTTATATATTAAATTTCTCATACGTCTTTTATTGTTATTATAAGCCTAAGCTTGTGTGACCTCCAGTGCATATTAGACCATTCACTGTATGAAAGGAAAATATGTTGATAAATTTGTGAATTTTTAATAAAAAATAGAACATCTGATGTTTAGATAATTTGTATTTCATTGGGTGTTTCTAAGATTGTTTGGCTGGCCAAAATCATGAATACATATTTCTGTTATTTGACTCTGTTTACACTTTTTTTATTGCCTTAAAAAATAGACAAAAAGAAATACGGTTTAAAATTATTTATTTAAAGGGAACTACTCTGGAATTGCGCCAAAAAAATCTCACTTTTACTTTTTTTAAGACAATTTTTTTTTCAAAAACAATTTTATTAAAGATGCTGTATTCTGTCAGATTGGATTGTCACAAATTTCTGTTCTAAGCATCTTTAATAAAATTGTTTTTAACAGAAAGATGCATAGGACAAAAATAGTTTTTAAACCCGTAAAACCATAGTACATGACTCACATAATTAATAATAAAAGGAAACTACACTATACACAGACGTCTGCATATTTTTCTCCTTTGTCCTTTACAGTATAACAAAAATTGTATCACCACTAGATTAATATAGCTTGCTGTATATTTAGCTGCAGGAACAGTATGTCCAGGTATACGATTGTTAAAATGTATATTACCGGGATTAAAAATGCTATGGGTGTATAAGTGTATTGCATCAATAGCCCATTTCAGTAATTCCAGATGTAATCTCAGTACAATTGCATTGAACCGCTTAAATAGACTGTAAATACATATTTTTAAATAGCAATATTTAATTTGTTTTGAAGGTCATGTTGCTTTTCAGTAATTGAACCACAAGTGCCCATGGCAAGGAAATGTGTTTTTTATTATGAAGTCGCATAAATAAATGGATTCTTGATCATTCAACTTATTCAGCAGGCGGGAGGTTAACGTCTATAAGAATAGTGTGCGGCGCTATAAATATTACCATATATATTATGATGCAGGCATGCAGACTATATTTAGTTTGACTGTACAACGGTAACCTTGTTCGGTGTATTTTAGGATATAACAAATAGACTGCATATTACATATGGGCAAAAATTCCTCAAGATAATGTAATCGGCCGTTTTAAGCAGGTTATAGAAGACGATTTCTCCGAATTAAAAAGAGCGTATTTATTAAAAATGAGTTGTGTCGGCAGGCGCTGTTTTAATTTATATTTTATTAATTCAATTCCTGTGTGTCTAATAGAAGACACAAAATAACCTGAGCCCACTTTTTGGATAATATTGAATTAATCTATAAGTGAAGAGCGGCTGTCAACGACTGACTTGATAGGTATTCTTTTGGAGCCTGCAAACCGACACATCATCTGATAATCTGACAGCAAGTCAGCAATCAGGAAATTAGACTTTGATGGTATTTTTGGACGCTGCAAAACTAATTCAATTCAGATAGACAGATAGATAGATAGATAGATAGATAGATAGATAGATAGATAGATAGATAGATAGATAGATAGATAGATAGATAGATAGATAGATAGATAGATAGATAGATAGATAGATAGATCTATTGATATATTTCTGCCATCGACTATGTAACTTTGCAAATCATTCAAAATGCAATACAGTGCAGTTTACACAACAGAGCGCATCAGATATGTGTTACATGGGAAGAATACTGTCACTGCCACTGGCATATATCTTCTAATCTACGTGTAGGAATAAGTAACGCAGCCGTAGGTGGAAATACTGTACGATTTTAACTTTAATGATAATATTTCTAATCTCCTTTCCTACACAATCCGTAGTCACCCAGTCACCCATCCAGCATGAATAGGAGGTCGCCATATACTACAGTGCTGCCAGTCACATGACATTTCGCCCCTTGGCTGTACATCCTCATATTGCCATGCCTTCGCCTCTCTTCCCTTTGAAGAGACCGGCTCCTAAGTCGTTAAGCATCATGTCTGTAGCACGGAGCAAGTGGTAATTAATGATATACCTCTGCCCTCTGTAGGACAATAGGCAGCACTGAACCGGGCCGCTAGCAGCCTCAGTGATGTCTTGCTTTCAATACGCCGTTGAGCAAATTACATTTCTCAATTTCTTTCCAGACGATTTCTTGATGTAAAAGAAAAGCAAATCTGACAGCAAGGAGAGGGCATAAGGCACACAAGGGCGGAGAGATTTGCTTTTAACCCTATTCAGTGATGCAGGTGCCTGATTTTAAAACGAACCAATAGCATGTTATTTTATAAACTGTATTCTATTCCATTTCCTGCCTCTACCACTGGTAATACCAGATAGAGTGCCATGGTATACTCTCTACGTTTTCCATCTGTGGCGCTAGAGTTTACATACTGCTATTATCCACTGGCTAGTTCCTCACTCCCTAGTGGGAGGTGGGGTTTGTCACACCCACATTTGGCATTTGGGGTCAGGATAATGGAATTAACGTGTGTGTATGGTGTCTCTCGCTCGCTCTCTCTCTCTCTCTCTCTCTCTCTCTCTCTCTCTCTCTCTCTCTCTCTCTCTCATATCATGATCTGTCTATCTATCTATCTATCATCTATCTATCTATCTATCTATCTATCTATCTATCTATCTATCTATCTATCTATCTATCTATCTATCTACACACACACACACACACACACACACACGCACGCACCTACCTTGATCTAGATCCAGAATCTATGTATTAGATAAACTGAATTGCAAGTTGCTTAATTGTGAGGCTGATACCTTTGTTTTGGAATAAATATTTTTTATATACAGTATTTCACTAGGTGAATTACCTTCTTTTGAGCTGATCTCAGGATTGTGGTCCATCTGTGAAGCTACTGGAAGGATCCAAACTATAGAATAATTTCAGATAAGCCACGCATTTATTTTCTTTTGGTATCAGGCTTTCACCATTTTGCTAAAGCATTGTGGTATATTATTGAACATATTGCACATTTGGGCTGTCTTTTTTCTCTTCTCTTTCTGAGATAGTGAGTGAGTGAGTGAGTGAGTGAGTGAGTGAGTGAGTGAGTGAGAAAGAGAGAGAGAGAGAGAGAGAGAGAGAGAGAGAGAGAGAGAGAGAGAGAGATGGATGTTAATGCACTAGCGACTGTGCCATGAACTGTGCTGACTGTGTATCTTGCCTTCTAAACAGTGAAGTGGAGAACTTGTCTATAGCCACCAATCAGCTACTTACTAGCATTTACCATGTACATTCTAGAACAGCAATGGGCAACAGGTGGCACTGGGTCTGCATGTGGCCTCCATTCATCCACTTGTAGCCCTCAGTTCCTTCCTACTTTTTTGTCATATTTGTTATAGCATGTAATGCTTGTTTATAAGCATTATAAACCTAATCGAGTTGTTTATCACTGATCTATAAAATTATAGATAGAAGATGATTGGTTGCTTATTGGTTGCTATGGGCAACTTCTCCATCTGTCCACTTCTTCACTCTTTAGAAGGTTTAGGGGTACATTTACTAAGCAGTGATAAGAGCGGGGAAGTGAGCCAGTGGAGAAGCTGCCCATGGCAACCAATCAGCACTGAAGTAACATCTATAATTTGCATACTATAAAATTATACAGAGCTGCTGATTGGTTGATGGGGCAACTTTTCCACTGGTTCACTTCTCCGCTCTTATCACTGCTTAGTAAATATCCCGCTTAGTCACACCTACATGACCCTTCTGTTAATTACATTTTAAAAATGAATAGCTCCTTTTTGATGCTTTGAAGTTTGTACAATATTTTTCAAATTGTATTATTGTTGCAATACTAAGTTACAATTTTAGCATTAATTACTAAACTGGATTATATTTGCTACTTGGCCATTCTGTGTACATGTATATGTACATTTATACGCTTGGGTTATTTTGCAAAGATGTCAAAAAAAATAATAATTAAGAATTTGCTTGAGTGATCTTATTATTTTTAAAAGTAGAAATTCAACTTTGTATATTATTGCACCTTGCTTCTAGAGCAATCTCTAAAAATGCCTTTATAATAAAATATAACTTTAACTATTTAAGCTTATTTGGATAAAAATTATTAATATCCAACTTATGTTATATGCTAAAGGTTTAGGGCTTTATTCAGTAGGTATTGCATCAGCGATTTGATTGCATAGTGACGATTTTATGCCCAGTGCGCACACGCAGGAGCCGTGCTGCACATGCGCTTGGTGTGAGATATGATCGCATCTCACTAATGCGAACGTCTCTGCCTGATTGATAGGCAATGGTGTTCATGGGACGGCATTGCGGGAGCGGTGTGGCGGAGATGGGGGTGGGTCTGGGCCGCTTCATGATGGCTGCGTGAGGTTACACGCAACCACTGCAATGGAAAAAATGGACCCCCTGCCCTGCCTTCGCAGCCACGCTGTGTAGGCAGAGTGGCATACCAAGTTTAACTATGTAGTTGCAGTTCAATTGCGATCGTATCGCTGACGGGCATTTGTATGCTGGGCGGCCTTGCCCTGTGCTGGTTGGCCCAAAGCATGCAATTCTAGCCAGTTACAGTTTTGCTAATTTATCAAAACTGCAACTGAAGCTGAATCATGTCCTTAATTGGATAGTGGTTTCTACATAAATGCCTAGTCATTGTCACATGAGAAAAGCCATTATAATGGTAGGGACGATGAGGGCTTAGGGGGTAATCTTTAATTTGACTTTGTGTATTCAATTGCGGGCATTTTTGCCCGTATTTGAACCCATGCTGTCTCACACCTTTTTTTTGTTGGATCAGCATGGGCGAAAATTGCACCAAAAAATGGGCGAAAAACGTCTGCTAATTCACCAAAACACATCTATCAGCAGTGAATTCACTGATACACATGTTTTTCGCCAATGCCGGATTTTTCGACCAGTTGAAAAAGCAGTAGAGGCATTGAATAGTTGGAATGTAAATTCGACCTGAAAATGGGCGAAAAGTGCAGTTTTTTTGACTGGTCGAAAAAACTGCACTAATTGAATACTCTCCTTATTCAGGGATCTGTTGCACTCTAATGGAACTGATGCACAGTTATTAGTCAAATGGGCGTAAATGACTCAAACGGAAAGAGCACAAAACAACAGTGCATTTCCACAAATATGCAGAGTCGTACTTATCTACAGATGCATGTGCCTCTGCATTGGAAGTATATACGCCTGGTTTACAACAAGTTATCATCATCATCATTAGTGTATACACCTGATGATATAAGCTAAACAGTGAACACCCACCTCATGGTTTGCATAAATAAATACTTATTGAACATTGTGTACACGAGAACTCTCTTTTCCACGCCTCTTCTGCCTCTCCAGTCATGGGGGAATTCAATTAAATGCGAAATTGAAGAATGCCAGGAGCTTTTCAATTAGCCGCATTGTGCTCGGCACTTAAATCGGAAGATGCAGGTTACTGTGCGTAAATAATGCTGTTTAGTTGCAGAAAACATCATTCTCGGACTTAAGTGCCAGATGCGAAACAGTTAGTATGGACGGTAAGCCCCTCAACTCACATTGCAGCACTAGTTTTGGTGGATTTCTGCTCGCACCTCAGGAGGGTGCAAGCAGAAATCATCTAGCGGGGAGTTTATAGCACGGCTAATTGAATAGCTGCGGGCACTCATTCCCGGCACTATTCAATGGCATGTTTAATCGAATTCCCTCCATAGAGTTTGAAATGAGAAAAGTGTCTGTGTGCAGGTCTTTATATCTGCATATTTGTGCTTTCACTCTATGAGCATGTGCAATGCAAAGTGATGCAAAATATTCTATACAGACCGGTGTAGTACTCACTCTGTATAAGCCCTTTTATCTATTTATTTACTTAATAACTTTTTTTATAGCACACAAATATTTTAGTCATATTTAGATCTTAGATTTTATCAGTATAAGTTTAACAAAAAAAAGCATAAATATGATAAAATATAATGTATTTCAAGGCTCTGAAACAGTATATAAAACAAATAAACTGCACATCACAATCATAGGGGGTTATTCAGAGATGAACGCAGATCCTGCTTCCCGCATACATAGCATGAACATTTATGACTGATTCTCAATAATTTTCTCTGCTTCAAATCACTATAGGATATGACTGCCTCTATTCCTTAATCTTAGGATGTTTTCAATTCAAACTCCGAATGATTGCGGCTGGAGTGAGAGAATTGTGGCGCAAAAAAGAGTGTGAGCTAACTGGTTTGAGGTAGAGATGGACATTGGAAGCCCACCATCAAATTATGGCTGGGCTTCCGCCATCAAATCTTTCGATGTGATGGTAACTGACCATGGCATCAAAAGAATTAAATAAGAAAAAAACTCATATGATTTGTGTGTGCATAAAACCTCTATAGTGTAGCTATAAACCTCTGCAGCCTGGCTGGAGATGGGATTGGGAGAAGGACCATCGGAATGCCTTAAAATAAACCATCACAATGTGATGTCCATCCCTAGTTTGAGGAGCGAAGTGTGGAAGACAGGGGGAATACTATAGGAAGTTTCTGACTAAAGATCAAACTAGATTAATCTGCTTCTATAATAAAAAAGAGACCTGTGAATTGTGGCCGAAGTTTTATAGACAGACAATGTTGCTTTAATCTGAGGCTATGCAGAAGTTTCATCTGTCACCTTATGTCATAATAGATCATAGCATTGTGCAGAATGACCTAGAACCAATCATGTCATCCACATAATGATACCACCGCTGACTAAATTGTTGGCTGTGTTGTATTTTTTTCTTCCCTCTTTCTTTTATACTGGTTTCTAACACTTTGTTAGTGATAATCATATAATTTCCTTTGCTTTGCTTTTTTTTTAAAATATTTCTTTGCATTTGTCTCTTTTCAGACCACAGTGGTTGATGTAGCAGGTATATTTCAGACTGTTTTCAGATGAATACTCATGCTGGTACTGCAGGCATTCCTGTTGTGGCTCATCCAGTGCAGTGTTGTTCTCCTTGTGCTTTATTTTTCAGGCTGGATGCCCGAAAAATTGCCCGGCACTTTCACGCAGCTAAAAGTCGTTCTGCTGCTGCTAACCTTAAGAACCAGGCAGCGGGCAGCAGCAATAGTTTAAATGTAGCGCTGTTCACGAGCCAATCATGGCTCGCAAACAGACAGCCAATCACAACAGCTGCGGTGAGTCAATCATGGCTCACCACATTATAGCTCTGCCCGCTCATGGTGTCTTATGAAAGATGGAGCCATCAGCTCACTGGTGGCAGTGATCCAGAGAAGACGTTTCCTTAAGAGTTCCGGCTGCCACTGAAGAGGCGGGAAGACTTTGTGCTGGTTATGACAGGCCAGTGGTAGAAAAAGATAAGGAGTGCTGTAGCTGGTAGGAAGCAAAGAGCCGAATGAAGCTCCTCACTGCAGCCTCTCCCAATGTTCCAGTAGGCAGCCTTTGCCACCGGTAACATACCCACCCTCCCTAGACCACAGGGTGTCGGGTATTAGGCCCAGGGCTGCAAATAGCTTCATAAGTAAGGTGTCTGCCTCCAGTGTAACAGGTTATGGGGTCTGAGTAGTCCCATGCCTTGCCCTGGACAGATGAGGTCACCTTGTCGCGATTGGTGGGATTATGTTTCTCTAATGTCCTAGTGGGTGCTGGGGACTCCGTAAGGACCATGGGGAATAGACGGGCTCCGCAGGAGACATGGGCACTTTAAGAAAGAATTTAGATTCTGGTGTGCTCTGGCTCCTCCCTCTATGTCCCTCCTCCAGACCTCAGTTTGAATCTGTGCCCGGACGAGCTGGGTGCTGTTCAGTGAGCTCTCCTGAGCTTGCTGTAAGAAAGTATTTTGTAAGGTTTTTTAGGGAGCTCTGCTGGCAACAGACTCCCTGCATCGTGGGACAGAGGGGAGAGAAGCAGCCCTACTCACTAGAAGATAGGTCCTGCTTCTTAGGCTACTGGACGCCATTAGCTCCAGAGGGATCGTACACAAAATCTCACCCTTGTCGTCCGATCCCAGAGCCGCGCCGCCGTCCCCCTCGCAGAGCCGGAAGACAGAAGCCGGGTGAGTATGAGAAGCAAAGAAGACTTCGAAATCGGCGACAGAAGACTACGTTCTTCACATCAGGTAACGCACAGCACTACAGCTGTGCGCCATTGCTCCATACACACCTCACATACTCCGGTCACAGTAAGGGTGCAGGGCGCAGGGGGGGGGGGGCGCCCTGGGCAGCATATGGACCTCTGTTGGCAAAAGTAAGCATATATACAGTTGGGCACTGTATATATGTATGAGCCCCCGCCGAAAAGATATGTATTTTAGCGGGACAGAAGCCCGCCGTCAAGGGGGCGGGGCTTCTCCCTCAGCACTCACCAGCGCCATTTTTTCTCCACAGCTCCGCTGAGAAGAAGCTCCCCAGGCTCTCCCCTGCAGATCACGGTAGAAAAAGGGTAAAAAGAGAGGGGGGCACATAATTAGGCGCTAAAAACACAAATACAGCAGCTACTGGGTTAACATTAAGTTACTGTGTTATTCCTGGGTAATATAGCGCTGGGGTGTGTGCTGGCATACTCTCTCTCTGTCTCACCAAAGGGCCTTGTGGGGGAACTGTCTTCAAAAAGGGCATTCCCTGTGTGTGTGGTGTGTCGGTACGCTTGTGTCGACATGTCTGATGAGGAAGGCTATGTGGAAGCAGAGCGGGAGCAAATGAATGTGGTGTCTCCGCCGACGGCGCCGACACCTGATTGGATGGATATGTGGAAGGTTTTAAATGATAATGTTAATTCCTTGCATAAAAGGTTAGACAAAGCTGAAACCTCAGGACAGTCAGGGTCCCAACCCATGCCTGATCCTATGTCGTAGAGGCCGACAGGGTCTCAGAAGCGCCCACTATCCCAAATTATTGACACGGATACCGACATGGATTCTGACTCCAGTGTCGATTACGATGATGCAAAGTTACAGCCAAAATTGGCTAAATCCATCCGTTATATGATTATAGCTATTAAGGATGTGTTGCACATCACAGAGGAAACCCCAGTCCCTGACAGGAGGGTTCATATGTATGGGGAAAAGAAGCCGCTGGTAACTTTTCCCCCCTCACACGAGCTCAATGAGTTATGTGAAAAGGCTTGGGAATCTCCAGGAAAAAAACTGCAGATTTCCAAAAAGATTCTTATGGTGTATCCTTTCCCGCCAGCGGACAGGTTACGCTGGGAATCCTCCCCTAGGGTGGACAAAGCTTTGACACGCTTATCCAAGAAGGTAGCCCTGCCGTCACAGGATATGGCTACCCTCAAAGATGCTGCGGATCGCAAACAGGAGGTTACCCTGAAGTCCAATTATACACATTCAGGTACCTTACTGAGGCCGGCAATCGCGTCGGCTTGGGTGTGTAGTGCTGTAGCAGCTTGGACGGATACCTTATCTGAGGAACTTGATACCTTAGACAAGGATACTATATTAACGACCCTGGGGCATATTAAAGACGCTGTCCTTTATATGAGAGATGCTCAGAGAGACATTAGCCTACTAGGTTCTAGAATAAATGCTATGTCGATTTCTGCCAGAAGGGTCCTGTGGACTCGGCAATGGACAGGTGATGCCGACTCAAAAAGGCACATGGAGGTTTTACCTTACAAGGGTGAGGAATTGTTTGGGGAGGGTCTCTCGGACCTGGTCTCCACAGCTACGGCTGGGAAGTCAAATTTTTTGCCATATGTTTCCTCACGACCTAAGAAAGCACCGTATTACCAAATGCAGTCCTTTCGATCACAGAAAAACAAGAAAGTCCGAGGTGCGTCCTTTCTTGCCAGAGGCAGGGGCAGAGGAAAGAAGCTGCACAACACAGCTAGTTCCCAGTAACAGAAGTCCTCCCTGGCTTCCACTAAATCCACCGCATGACGCTGGGGCTCCACAGGCGGAGCTAGGCTCGATGGGGGTGCGTCTCCGAAATTTCAGCCACAAGTGGGTTCACTCACAGTTGGATCCCTGGGCAATAGATGTTGTGTCTCAGGGATACAAGCTGGAATTCGAAGAGATGACCCCTCACCGATACCTCAAGTCGGCCCTGCCAGCTTCCCCCTTAGAGAGGGAAATAGTGTCAACTGCAATTCACAAATTGTATCTTCAACAGGTGGTGGTCAAGGTTCCCCTCCTTCAACAAGGAAAGGGTTATTATTCGACCATGTTTGTGGTACCGAAACCGGACTGTTCGGTCAGATCCATATTGAATTTAAAGTCCCTGAACGTGTACCTAAAAAGGTTCCGGTTCAAGATGGAATCGCTGAGAGCGGTCATTGCAAGCCTGAAAGGGGGGGATTTTATGGTGTCTCTGGACATAAAGGATGCATACCTTCATGTCCCCATTTATCCACCTCATCAGGCGTACCTCAGGTTTGTGGTACAGGGTTGTCATTACCAATTTCAGACGTTGCCGTTTGGTCTCTCCACGGCTCCGAGAATATTTACCAAGGTAATGGCGGAAATGATGGTACTCCTGCAGAAGCAAGGGGTCACAATTATCCCATACTTGGACGATCTCCTCATAAAAGCGAGGTCAAGAGAGCAGTTGCTGATCAACGTAGCACGTTCTCTGGAAGTGTTACGGCAACACGGCTGGATTCTGAATATTCCAAAGTCGCAGTTGGTTCCTATGACTCGTCTGTCCTTCCTGGGTATGATTCTGTACACAGGCCAGAAAAGGGTTTATCTCCCGATAGAGAAGGTTCAGGAACTCATGACACTGGTCAGGGACCTATTAAAACCAAAACAGGTGTCAGTGCATCACTGCACTCGAGTCCTGGTAAAGATGGTGGCATCGTATGAGGCCATTCCCTTCGGCAGGTTCCATGCGAGGACCTTTCAATGGGACTTACTGGACAAGTGGTCCGGATCACATCTTCAAATGCATCGGTTAATCACCCTATCCCCCAGGGCCAGGGTGTCTCTCCTGTGGTGGCTGCAGAGTGCTCACCTTCTCGAGGGCCGCAGATTCGGCATTCAGGACTGGGTCCTGGTGACCACGGATGCAAGCCTCCGAGGGTGGGGAGCAGTCACACAGGGAAGAAATTTCTAAGGTCTGTGGTCAAGTCAGGAGACTTGCCTTCACATCAACATCCTGGAACTAAGGGCCATTTACAACACCCTACGTCAAGCAGAGACCCTGCTTCGCGGTCAACCAGTTCTGATTCAGTCAGACAACATCACCGCTGTGGCTCATGTAAACCGACAAGGCGGCACAAGGAGCAGGGTGGCGATGGCGGACACCACCAGAATTCTACGCTGGGCGGAGAATCATGTAAGCGCACTGTCAGCAGCGTTCATCCCGGGGGTAGACAACTGGGGAGCAGACTTCCTCAGC
Organism: Pseudophryne corroboree; assembly: GCF_028390025.1. Classification (NCBI taxonomy): domain Eukaryota; kingdom Metazoa; phylum Chordata; class Amphibia; order Anura; family Myobatrachidae; genus Pseudophryne; species Pseudophryne corroboree. The sequence goes on from NC_086445.1 coordinate 622,338,775, forward strand.
AGGCATGACCTCCACCCGGGGGAGTGGGGACTTCATCAAGAAGTCTTCGCACAGCTTGCAAGTCGGTGGGAACTGCCACAGGTGGACATGATGGCATCTCGCCTCAACAAGAAACTACAGCGGTATTGCGCCAGGTCAAGAGACCCTCAGGCGATAGCTGTAGACGCCCTGGTGACACCGTGGGTGTTCCAATCGGTCTATGTATTTCCTCATCTTCCTCTCATACCCAAGGTGTTGAGAATCATAAGAAAAAGAGGAGTGAGAACAATACTCATTGTTCCGGATTGGCCAAGAAGGACTTGGTATCCAGATCTGCAAGAAATGCTCACAGAGGACCCGTGGCCTCTTCCTCTAAGACAGGACTTGTTGCAACAAGGGCCCTGTCTGTTCCAAGACTTACCGCGGCTGCGTTTGACGGCATGGCGGTTGAACGCCGGATCCTAGCGGAAAAAGGCGTTCCAGATGAGGTCATTCCTACACTGATAAAGGCTAGGAAGGACGTGACAGCTCAACATTATCACCGTATATGGCGAAAATATGCTGCTTGGTGTGGGGCCAGGAATGCCTCTACGGAGGAATTCCAGCTGGGCCGTTTCCTTCACTTCCTACAGTCAGGAGTGACTTTGGGCCTGAAATTGGGTTCCTTTAAGGTCCAGATTTCGTCCCTATCCACTTTCTTTCAAAAAGAGCTGGCTTCTCTACCTGAAGTTCAGACGTTTGTGAAGGGAGTGCTGCGTATTCAGCCTCCTTTTGTGCCCCCGGTGGCACCTTGGGATCTTAACGTGGTATTGAGTTTCCTGAAATCCCACTGGTTTGAACCACTCAAAACGGTGGAATTGAAATATCTCACGTGGAAGGTGGTCATGCTACTAGCATTGGCTTCGGCTAGGCGTGTGTCAGAATTAGCGGCTTTGTCACATAAAAGCCCCTATCTGGTTTTCCATGCGGATAGAGCAGAATTGCGGACCCATCCACAATTTCTGCCAAAAGTGGTTTCATCCTTTCATATAAACCAACCTATTGTGGTGCCTGTGGCTACTACTGATTTGGAGGATTCCGAGTTACTTGATGTGGTCAGGGCTTTGAAGGTTTATGTAGCCAGAACGGCTAGGCTCAGGAAAACAGAATCTTTGTTTATCCTGTATGCTTCCAACAAGCTTGGTGCTCCTGCTTCAAATACGATTCAGCAGGCTCATTCTGCGGCTGGATTGCCGCTGCCAAAATCAGTTAAGCACCCATTCCACTAGGAAGGTGGGCTCTTCTTGGGCGGCTGCCCGAGGGGTCTCGGCATTACAGCTGTGCCGAGCGGCTACTGGGTCAGGTTCAAACACTTTTGCAAAGTTTTACAAGTTTGATACCCTGGCTGAGGAGGACCTTGTGTTTGCTCATTCGGTGCTGCAGAGTCATCCGCACTCTCCCGCCCATTTGGGAGCTTTGGTATAATCCCCATGGTCCTTACGGAGTCCCCAGCATCCACTAGGACGTTAGAGAAAATAAGATTTTACTTACCGGTAAATCTATTTCTCGTAGTCCGTAGTGGATGCTGGGCGCCCGTCCCAAGTGCGGACTTCTTCTGCAATACTTGTATATAGTTATTGCTGCAATAAGGGCTATGTTATTGTTGCATCAGGGTTGAACTGATGCTCTGTTGTTGTTCATACTGTTGACTGGGTAAGTTTATCACAAGTTATACGGTGTGATTGGTGTGGCTGGTATGAGTCTTGCCCCGGATTTCCAAAATCCTTTCCTTGTACTGTCAGCTCTTCCGGGCACAGTTTCTCTAACTGAGGTCTGGAGGAGGGACATAGAGGGAGGAGCCAGAGCACACGAGAATCTAAATTCTTTCTTAAAGTGCCCATGTCTCCTGCGGAGCCCGTCTATTCCCCATGGTCCTTACGGAGTCCCCAGCATCCACTACGGACTACGAGAAATAGATTTACCTGTAAGTAAAATCTTATTTTTTGGCCAAAATTATGCTAAGTACCTTTTATGTTATATTGCAGAGTTTGTTATAATTATTCTGATTAGCAGTGTTTAGTATTTGGAGTGTGCAAATGCATTTTCTTTTTTTTCTGTTTAAAATATAATAGACTGTAAGATGCAAACATCTGTCATTTTTTTAAAGCAGCAAAAAATATAAAGTCAAAATCAACCTGGTTTTGACTTTTAAATTATTGACGCTTTAAAAAAAATAAAAAAGATTAGACTTGCTATAATCACGCTTATGTCTGCATCACACTACATCCTACTAAAGGATATTAAATTTCTTCCACTGTCTTTTCCAAGTTAGGTCTGATCTCATGACTTTATGACAGAGACTTTATGTATGTGGGTAATGGCCCTCATTCCGAGTTGATCGCTCGCTAGCTGCTTTTAGCAGCAGTTCAAACGCTAAGCTGCCACCCTCTGGGAGTGTATCTTAGCTTAGCAGAAGTGCGAACGAAAGGATCGCAGCATTGCTACAAAAAAAGATTGTGCAGTTTCAGAGTAGCTCGAGACTTACTCCTAGCTAGCGATCACTTCAGTCTGTTTAGTTCCTGTTTTGACGTCACAAACACGCCCTGCGTTTGGCCAGCCACTCCCCCGTTTCCCCAGCCACTCCTGCGTTTTTATCAGACACGCCTGCGTTTTTTAGCACACTCCCGGAAAATGGTCAGTTGCCACCCAGAAACGCCCCTTTCCTGTCAATCACTCACCGATCAGCAGTGCGACTGAAAAGCGTCACTAGACCTTGTGTGAAACTGCATAGTTTTGTGTGAAAGTACGTCGCGCGTGCGCACTGCGCACCATACGCATGCGCAGAAATGCCACTTTTTCACCTAATCGCCGCGCTGCGACCGAAAGCAGCTAGCGAACAACTCGGAATGGCCCCCAATGTTGCATGTGATGCTGTTGGTATGTATGCTATTGTTCATAACATTGTGTTTAGGAGTGGGGTGCCTTTGGAGGAGGAGTCCAAGGTTGCTGGCCAGAATAACATCAAGCCCAAGTCTGGGTATTCACAAGATATCATGTGAATTGTTGGCAGGAAGATAGTGGGTGACTGGGGAAGCAGAGGTGACAGGAAGATAGTGGGTGGGACTCGGCTGCAGTACTTGAGAACTGAACTGGTTTGCAGGACAGCCTTGACATGGCTACAAGACTTGATACCAGACTGTGGAGCAGGTCTGGATTGCCGGAAAGCCAGGACACGGCTACAAGAGCAAAATCAGTGAGTGCCGGATGATAATGCGCTAGTCCTTTGGCAGAAACCTGGAACAGGAAACCATTGCAGAAACGTTAGCAGGCTATGGACAACAAAGCACTGACACAGGAAGTGCCTTTGCAGGATTCTTATACCTCTGGATCTCCAGTGATTGGTCAGAGAAATCACCTGACTGTTGTCTAACTTCTGATTAGATCCCTGGGTCATCAGCTGGTCTGTGAAGTCATAGCTGTTTCCAACTGGTGCCGCTTCTTGCTGTTGCACATTGGTGCTTTGCGGACATGTGTCAAGAAGCCAAGATGTCAATGTCTGGTGCCAACTCTAGAATGGACACTGTGATGACAGTGATAGCATACCTCCCAACTTTTTAAAAGTTTATAGTTGGAACTTGGCGCATGTGAAGCGGGTGCCCAAAAAGGGGTGTGGTCTATAAAAAATGGCGTGACCTTGCATTAGAGCCACGATCGAGAGGCACACACCCTTTTACTGTCACTGAGGTAGCATGCCCAGAGCTCTCTGAGCTGCTGGCATGCCCCCTCACCCTCTGTCACCTGTGAATAGACCGCAGAGCAGCAGTGACAGGAGTCTCCCAACTCCACCCCCCCCCCTCACGGTGGACACTGCAGCTCGCAGGTGGGACAGGAGCCTCCCAACTCCCCTTCCCCCACCGTGGGACAGTGCAACTCACAGGTGGGACAGCAAAAAAAGGGACTGTTCCACAAAAATTGGGACAGTTGAGAGGTATGTGATGGCATCACAATATTGCACACAGAAGGACTTGTATAAACACTGCAAACAAGCACAGAAGTAGTTACAAGCTGGTCTGAGATCACTGCTGCAATCTGGAGACTACACAGTTATACAGTCAGTCTGGGAAAGTGCTGCAGCAGTAACACAATCTTACACAGAAGGTAAAGGAGCTTGGAAGCTGAAATGTGTAGCAAAGCTAAAGGAATCCTGAAAACACTGCAAAACAAGAGGTAAGGCAGAAGGAAACAGTACATGGATGAAATAGGTCAGAACCGTGACAATACACATATACACTGCCTCTCTCATATATACATCATACTTGCCTACTCTACTGGATTCTGCAGAAGACCCTGATTTTTTCAGGTAGTCCCCTACACTCCCGGAAGAGTAGGCACCCCTCCAGCATTCTTCCCACTTCCTAGTGAAGTGGGCAGGATGCGGAGTTAAATACAATTAATCGGCCATACTGGTGGAGGGGTTGGGATCTAATGACATGATTCTATGCAAATCTTGTCAATTTATACCCGCCCATATGTACATTTGAACCAATAATGCTGCTTTCCCCATGAGGGGCGTGGCCTAATGGCTCGATTAGCCAGGCCCAACCCATGTCACCACCTACCTGCTTTTCCTCTCCAGGCATCTCCTGTGGAGAAAAGCTTTAAAGTAGAGATGTGCAGGTTCAGATTTATGTGGTTCTTAATGCTAAAAATAGGATTTTAATTAGCTACCGGTAAATCCTTTTCTCGTAGTCCGTAGAGGATGCTGGGTTCGATTTTAGTACCATGGGGTATAGATGGGTCCACTAGGAGCCATGGGCACTTTAAGAGATTAATAGTGTGGGCTGGCTCCTCCCTCTATGCCCCTCCTACCAGACTCAGTCTAGAAACTGTGCCCGAGGAGACGGACATTCTTCGAGAGAAGGAAATACACAGATAGTGGTGAGATTCACACCAGCTCACATGTACAACAAAAGGAAAGCCAAGCTTTCCAACTCGGAACAATTCAGCAACGGCTGATCCAACAAACTGAACCAAGTAACAAAGCAAGAATACGAAGCACTGGTCGGGCGCCCAGCATCCTCTACGGACTATGAGAAAAGGATTTACCAGTAGGTAATTCAAATCTATTTTCTCTTACGTCCTAGAGGATGCTGGGGTCCATTTTAGTAGCATGTGGATGTAACAAAGCTCCCAGTACGGGATGGAGAGTGCTGAGGTTCCTGCAGAAAAGATTGACCAAACTTTAAGTCCTCAGAGGCCAGTGTATCGAACTTGTAGAACTTAGCAAACGTGTTCGACCCTGACCAAGTTGCTGCTCTGCAAAGTTGTAAATCTAAGACACGCTGGGCAGCCGCCCAGGAAGAACCCACTTTACGAGCAGAGTGGGCCTTAACAGAGTTTGGACACGGCAAGCTTGCCGTAGGATAAGCATGCTGGATAGTGAACCTGATTCAACGAGAAATTGTCTGCTTAGAAGCAGGTCACCCAACCTTGTTGGGATCATAAAGGACAAACAGAGCGTCCGACTTCCTGTGACGAGAAGTTCTCTTCACATATATTTTCAAAGCCCTCACAACATCCAAGGACTTTGAGGTAATTGAGGAGTCAGTAGCCACTGGCACCACAATAGGTTAGTTGATATAAAAGGCTGACACAATCTTCGGAAGAAATTGCTGATGCGTTCTCAGCTCAGCTCTATCCTCATAGAAAATCAAGTAGGGACTCTTGCATGACAATGCCCCCAATTCAACACACTCTAGCAGACGGCAAAGCCAACAGTGTGACTGCTTTCCAAGTAAGAAACTTGATGTCCACGTCCTGTAAAGGCTCGAACCAATCTGATTGCAGGAACTGCAGCACCACATTAAGATCCCAAGGTGCCGTAGGCAGCACAAAGGGTGGTTAAATATGCAGAACCCCTTTCAAGAATGTCTGAACTTCAGGAAGAGCAGCCAATTGTTTCTGGAAGAAAATGGACTAGGCCAAAATCTGGACCTTTATGGAGCCCAAGCGTAGACCGACATCCACACCTGCTTGCAGAAAGAGGAGAAACCGTCCCAGTTGAGACTCCACCTTGGGAAACTTCACACCAAGCCACATACTTTTTCCAAATCCGATGGTAATGTTTTGACGTTACTCCCTTCCTAGCCTGTATCATGGTAGGAATGAACTTTTCGGAATCCCTTTCTTAGCTAAGATCTGGCGTTCAACCTCCATGCCATCAAAAGTAGCTGCGGTAAGTCTTGATAGGTGAACAACCCCAGTTGCAGAAGGTCCTCGCGAAGAGGAAGAGGCCTCGGAACCTCTAGCAGTAATTCCAGAAGATCCGCGTACCAAGCCCTTCTTGGCCAGTCCAGACCAATGAGGATCGCCTGAACTCCTGTTCTCTTTATGAGCTTGAAAATCCATGGGATGATTGGAAGTGGAGGGAACACATACACTGACTGGTACGTCCACAGAGTTACCAGTGTGTCCACTGCCACTGAGTGTGGGTCTCTCGACCTGGAACAGTACCTCCGAAGCTTCTTGTTGAGGCGAGAGGCCATCATGTCTATTTGAGGTACACCCCATCGGCTTGTTACCTCTGTGAACACCTCCGGGTGGAGGCCCCATTCTCCTGGATGGAGATTGTGTCTGCTGAGGAAGGCCGCTTCCCAGTTGTACACTCCCGGAATGAAGATTGCTGACAGCGCCACTGCATGCTTTTCTGCCCAGAGGATGATTCTTGTTACCTCTGACATCACAGCTCTGCTCTTTGTTCTGCCCTGCCTGTTTATGTAGGACACTGCTGTGACGTTGTCCGACTGAACCTGAATGGTTTGATCTTGCAGAAGATGTGCCGCTTGTAGAAGGCCGTTGTAAATGGCCCTCAGTTCCAGAACGTTTATTGGAAAGAGAGATTCCGTTGCTGCATGTGAAGATGTGATCCCGACTATTTGTCTAGGAAATCCAGTAGGAAGAACCTCGCATGGAATATTCCATATTGAAGAGCCTTGTAGGATGCAACCACCTTCCCCAGAAGGCGAATGCACTAATGAACCGATACCCGGGCTGGCTTCAGGATCTCCCGGACCATTGATTGGATCACCAATGCTTTCTCCACCAGTAGAAACACCATCTTCACATCCACGTCGAGTATCATCCCCAGGAAGGACAGTCCCCTTGTCGGCTCCAAATATGACTTTGGAAGGTTCAGGATCCACCCATGATCCTGGAGTAGTCGAGTTGAGAGAGCAATACTCTGCAACATCTTCTCCTTGGAAGATGCTTTTATCAGCAGATCGTCCAGATATGGAATTATGTTCACTCCCTGTCTGCGGAGGAGTAGCATCATCTCTGCCATGACCTTGGTGAACACCCTTGGTGCTGTGGAGAGGCCAAATGGCAGTGCCTGGAACTGATAGGGACAGTCCAGCAGTGCAAATCTGAGATAAGCCTGGTGAGGCAGCCAGATCGGAATGTGAAGGTACGCATCCTTGATATCCAGGGATACTAGGAATTCTCCCTCCTCCAGACCTGAGATCACCACTCTCAGAGATTCGATCATGAATTTGAATTCCCTCAAGTAGGGGTTCAATGACTTTAGGTTTAATATTGGCCTTTCCGAACCATCCGGTTTCGGTACCACAAACAGGTTTGAGTAATAACCCTTGTGTTGTAGGTGAAGTGGAACTGGAACAATGACATCCATTTGAACCAATTTTTGAATGGCTTCCTGTAGGATGGCACTTTCTGTCAGCGAAGCTGGTAAGCCTGATTTGAAGAATCAGTGAGGTGGGAGTTCTTGAAACTCCAGTCTGTATCCCTGGGCAACAATATCCTTTACCCAGGGGTCTAGGCATGATGACGCCCAAACGTGACTGAAAGATTTTAGTCTTGCTCCCACCTGCCCGACCTCCAGGCTGGGAGGTCCACCACCATGCTGAAGATTTTGAGGAAGCAGAACCTGGTTTCTGTTCCTGGGAACCTGATGGTGCAGGTTTTCTGGACTTTCCCCGACCTCCTCTAAAGAAGGTGGGCGGGGGTTTGGATTTTTTATATTTTGTGGTCCAAAAGGACTGCAGTGTAGGTGAAGGATAAGATTTCCTAGGCGGTGGTGTTGCTGAGGGAAGAAAGATTGACTTACTTGCAGTAGCCATGGAGATCCACGCATCCAATGCGTCCCCAAACAGAGCCTGACCTGTGAAGGGTAGGTTCTCCACGCTTCTCTTGGATTCTGCATCCGCAGTCAATTGGCGTAGCCAGAGTCCTCTGCGCGCTGAGACCACCATAGAAGTAGCCTGTGCATTTAGCATGCCAAGGTACTTCATGGCCTCCACCATGAACCCTGCAGAATCCTGTATGTGATGCAAGAACAAATCAATTTCACTCCTATTCATATTATCCAAGTACTCTAGCAATGTGCCTGACCACTTTACTATGGCTTTAGAAATCCACGCACAAGCAATAGAGGGCCTTAAAGCTACACCAGTAGCTGTGTATAGTGATTTGAGTGTAGTCTCAATCCTGCAGTCAGGAACAGGTAAAACCACCTTTTTTGACAACCTAGATACAGAAGCGTCAACTATAGGGTGGTTTTCCCACTTTTTCTATCCTCCTCAGGGAAAGGGAAAGCAATGAGAACCCTTTTTGGGATCTGGAATTTTTTTCCCTGGGTTTTCCCAGGATTTTTCAAACAAAGAGTTTAACTCCTTGTAAACCGGGAAGGCAAGCGAGGATTTCTTACTTTCTGTAAAATAAGATTCCTCCACCTGCTCAGGTACCTTCTCAGTAATGTGCAATACATCACTAATGGCTTCAATCATTAGTTGCACCCCTTTAGCAAGTGATGCATCCTCTCTCCCTCCTCCCCCCCCCCCTCCCCCCCCCCTGCTTATCCCCATCACTTTCCCCTGTATCATACTCGGTATCAGTGTCAGCTTGCATTATCTGGGCAAGTATATGTTTTTGTGGATATGTAGGTGGGGGTTTTGACGAATTAGTGGGGGCCAAATACTGCAAACCCTCCTCAGATTTCCTCAAAAACTGCGTCTCTTTCTGAGTATGTGCCATCCATGTAGAAATCTGGGATATCATTCCCCTTAAAGAATCCACCCATAAAGGTTCGGATTCAGAAGGCTGAGAAAGCTTACTGCAGTCCTGAGTACATGGAATATACTCCTCAGGAGAAGATAAACACTCTGCAGTGCATGACACAGAGTCCTTGGACATGGTAATGTGGGATATACACACACACACACACACACACAGGAAAAATAAGAATTTACTTACCGATAATTCTATTTCTCGTAGTCCGTAGTGGATGCTGGGGACTCCGTAAGGACCATGGGGAATAGCGGCTCCGCAGGAGACTGGATAGCGGCTCCGCAGGAGACTGGGCACATCTAAAGAAAGCTTTAGGACTATGTGGTGTGCACTGGCTCCTCCCCCTATGACCCTCCTCCAAGCCTCAGTTAGGATACTGTGCCCGGACGAGCGTACACAATAAGGAAGGATTTTGAATCCCGGGTAAGACTCATACCAGCCACACCAATCACACCGTACAACTTGTGATCTGAACCCAGTTAACAGCATGATAACAGAGGAGCCTCTAGAAAAGATGGCTCACTACAGCAATAACCCGATTTTTTGGTAACAATAACTATGTACCAGTATTGCAGACAATCCGCACTTGGGATGGGCGCCCAGCATCCACTACGGACTACGAGAAATAGAATTATCGGTAAGTAAATTCTTATTTTCTCTAACGTCCTAAGTGGATGCTGGGGACTCCGTAAGGACCATGGGGATTATACCAAAGCTCCCAAACGGGCGGGAGAGTGCGGATGACTCTGCAGCACCAAATGAGAGAACTCCAGGTCCTCCTCAGCCAGGGTATCAATTTTGTAGAATTTTACAAACGTATTTGCTCCTGACCAAGTAGCTGCTCGGCAAAGTTGTAAAGCCGAGACCCCTCGGGCAGCCGCCCAAGATGAGCCCACCTTCCTTGTGGAGTGGGCATTTACAGATTTTTGGCTGTGGCAGGCCTGCCACCGAAAGTGCAAGCTGAATTGTACAACAAATCCAACGAGCAATAGTCTGCTTAGAAGCAGGAGCACCCAGCTTGTTGGGTGCATACAGGATAAACAGCGAGTCAGTTTTCCTGACTCCAGCCGTCCTGGAAACATATATTTTCAGGGCCCTGACAACGTCTAGCAACTTGGAGTCCTCCAAGTCCCTAGTAGCCGCAGGCACCACAATAGGTTGGTTCAGGTGAAACGCTGAAACCACCTTAGGGAGAAACTGAGGACGAGTCCTCAATTCCGCCCTGTCCGAATGGAAAATCAGATAAGGGCTTTTACAGGATAAAGCCGCCAATTCTGACACGCGCCTGGCCCAGGCCAGGGCCAACAACATGACCACATTCCATGTGAGATATTTTAACTCCACAGATTTAAGTGGTTCAAACCCATGTGACTTTTGGAACCCAAAAACTACATTGAGATCCCAAGTGCCACTGAAGGCACAAAAGGAGGCTGTATATGCAGTACCCCTTTTACAAACGTCTGAACTTCAGGAACTGAAGCTAGTTCTTTTTGGAAGAAAATTGACAGGGCCGAAATTTGAACCTTAATGGACCCCAATTTCAGGCCCATACACACTCCTGTTTGCAGGAAATGTAGGAAACGACCCAGTTGAATTTCCTCCGTCGGGCCTTACTGGCCCCGCACCACGCACATATTTTCGCCGAATGCGGTGATAATGTTTTGCGGTTACATCCTTCCTGGCTTTGATCAGGATAGGGATGACTTCATCCGGAATGCCTTTTCAGGATCCGGCGTTCAACCGCCATGCCGTCAAATGCAGCCGCGGTAAGTCTTGGAACAGACAGGGTCCTTGCTGGAGCAGGTCCCTTCTTAGAGGTAGAGGCCACGGATCCTCCGTGAGCATCTCTTGAAGTTCCGGTTACCAAGTCCTTCTTGGCCAATCCGGAGCCACGAATATAGTGCTTACTCCTCTCCATCTTATCAATCTCAGTACCTTGGGTATGAGAGGCAGAGGAGGGAACACATACACTGACTGGTACACCCACGGTGTTACCAGAACGTCTACAGCTATTGCCTGAGGGTCCCTTGACCTGGCGCAATACCTGTCGAGTTTTTCCCAACGGTTTATAATCATGTGGAAGACTTCCGGGTGAAGTCCCCACTCTCCCGGGTGGAGGTCGTGCTGAGGAAGTCTGCTTCCCAGTTGTCCACTCCCGGAATGAATACTGCTGACAGTGCTATCACATGATTTTCCGCCCAGCGAAGAATCCTTGCAGCTTCTGCCATTGCCCTCCTGCTTCTTGTGCCACCCTGTCTGTTTACGTGGGTGACTGCCGTGATGTTGTCCGACTGGATCAACACCGGCTGACCTTGAAGCAGAGGTCTTGCTAAGCTTAGAGCATTGTAAATGGCCCTTAGCTTCAGGATATTTATGTGAAGTGATGTCTCCAGACTTGACCATAAGCCCTGGATATTCCTTCCCTGTGTGACTGCTCCCCAGCCTCGCAGGCTGGCATTCGTGGTCACCAGGACCCAGTCCTGAATGCCGAATCTGCGGCCCTCTAGAAGATGAGCACTCTGCAACCACCACAGGAGAGACACCCTTGTCCTTGGTGACAGGGTTATCCGCTGATGCATCTGAAGATGCGACCCGGACCATTTGTCCAGCAGGTCCCACTGGAAAGTTCTTGCGTGGAATCTGCCGAATGGGATTGCTTCGTAGGAAGCCACCATTTTACCCAGAACCCTTGTGCATTGATGCACTGAGACTTGGCTCGGTTTTAGGAGGTTCCTGACTAGCTCGGATAACTCCCTGGCTTTCTCCTCCGGGAGAAAAGCCTTTTTCTGGACTGTGTCCAGGATCATCCCTAGGAACAGAAGACAAGTCGTCGGAACCAGCTGCGATTTTGGAATATTGAGAATCCAATCGTGCTGCCGCAACACTACCTGAAATAGTGCTACACCGACCTCCAACTGTTCCCTGGATCTTACCCTTATCAGGGAATCGTCCAAGTAAAGGATAACTAAAATTCCCTTCCTTTGAAGGAATATCATCATTTCGGCCATTACCTTGGTAAAGACCCGGGGTGCCGTGGACCATCCATACGGCAGCGTCTGAACTGATAGTGACAGTTCTGTACCATAAACCTGAGGTACCCTTGATGAGAAGGGTAAATTTTGACATGAAGGTAAGCATCCTTGATGTCCCGAGACATCATGTAGTCCCCTTCTTCCAGGTTCGCAATCACTGCTCTGAGTGACTCAATCTTGAATTTGAACCTCTGTATGTAAGTGTTCAAAGATTTTAGATTTAGAATCGGTCTCACCGAGCCGTCTGGCTTCGGTAACACAACAGTGTGGAATAATACCCCGTTCCCTGTTGCAGGAGGGGTACCTTGTTATCACCTGCTGGGAATACAGCTTGTGAATGGCTTCCAAAACAGTCTTCCTGTCAGAAGGAGACATTGGTAAAGCCGACTTTAGGAAACGGCGAGGGGGAGATGTCTCGAATTCTAATTTGTACCCCTGAGATATCACCTGAAGGATCCAGGGGTCTACTTGCGAGTGAGCCCACTGCGCGCTGAAATTCATTGAGACGGGCCCCCCACCGTGCCTGATTCTGCTTGTAAAGCCCCAGCGTCATACTGAGGGCTTGGCAGAGGCGGGAGAGGGTTTCTGTTCCTGGGAACTGGCTGATTTCTGCAGCCTCTTTCCTCTCCCTCTGTCACGGGGCAGAAATGAGGAATCTTTTGCCCGCTTGTCCACGAAAAGACTGCGCCTGATAATACGACGTCTTCTCATGTTGAGAGGCGACCTGGGGTACAAACGTGGATTTCCCAGCTGTTGCCGTGGCCACCAGGTCTGAAAGACCGACTCCAAATAACTCCTCCCTTTAATAAGGCAATACTTCCAAATGCCGTTTGGAGTACGCATCACCTGACCACTGACGTGTCCATAACCCTCTACTGGTAGAAATGGACAACGCACTTAGACTTGATGCCAGTCGGCAAATATTCCGCTGTGCATCACGCATATATAGAAATGCATCTTTTAAATGCTCTATAGGCAATAATATACTGTCCCTATCTAGGGTATCAATATTTTCAGTCAGGGAATCCGACCACGCCAACCCAGCACTGCACATCCAGGCTGAGGCGATTGCTGGTCGCAGTATAACACCAGTATGTGTGTAAATACATTTTAGGATACCCTCCTGCTTTCTATCAGCAGGATCCTTAAGAGCGGCCATCTCAGGAGAGGGTAGAGCCCTTACAAGCGTGTGAGCGCTTTATCCCCCCTAGGGGGTGTTTCCCAACGCACCCTAACCTCTGGCGGGAAAGGATATAATGCCAATAACCTTTTAGAAATTATCAGTTGTTATCGGGGGAAAACCACGCATCATCACACACCTCATTTAATTTCTCAGATTCAGGAAAACTACAGGTAGTTTTTCCTCACCGAACATAATACCCCTTTTTGGTGGTACTCGTATTATCAGAAATGTGTAATAACATTTTTTTTTCATTGCCTCAATCATGTAACGTGTGGCCCTACTGGAAGTCACATTTGTCTCTTCACCGTCGACACTGGAGTCAGTATCCGTGTCGGCGTCTATAACTGCCATCTGAGGTAACGGGCGCTTTAGAGCCCCTGACGGCCTATGAGACGTCTGGACAGGCACAAGCTGAGTAGCCGGCTGTCTCATGTCAACCACTGTCTTTTATACAGAGCTGACACTGTCATGTAATTCCTTCCAACAGTTCATCCACTCAGGTGTCAACCCCCTAGGGGGTGACATCACTATTACAGGCAATCTGCTCCGTCTCCACATCATTTTTCTCCTCATACATGTCGACACAAATGTACCGACATACAGCACACACACAGGGAATGCTCTGATAGAGGACAGGACCCCACTAGCCCTTTGGGGAGACAGAGGGAGAGTTTGCCAGCACACACCAGAGCGCTATATATATACAGGGATAACCTTATATAAGTGTTTTTCCCCTTATAGCTGCTGTATCTTTAATACTGCGCGTAATTAGTGCCCCCCCTCTCTTTTATAACCCTTTCTGTAGTGTAGTGACTGCAGGGGAGAGACAGGGAGCTTCCCTCCAACGGAGCTGTGAGGGAAAATGGCGCCAGTGTGCTGAGGAGATAGGCTCCGCCCCCTTATCGGCGGCCTTATCTCCCGTTTTTCTATGTATTTTGGCAGGGGTTAAATGCATCCATATAGCCCAGGAGCTATATGTGATGCATTCTTTTGCCATCCAAGGTGTTTATTATTGCGTCTCAGGGCGCTCCCCCCCAGCGCCCTGCACCCTCAGTGACCGGAGTGTGAAGTGTGCTGAGAGCAATGGCGCACAGCTGCAGTGCTGTGCGCTACCTTGTTGAAGACAGGACGTCTTCTGCCGCCGATTTTCCGGACCTCTTCTGCCTTCTGGCTCTGTAAGGGGGCCGGCGGCGCGGCTCTGGGACCCATCCAGGCTGGGCCTGTGATCGTCCCTCTGGAGCTAATGTCCAGTAGCCTAAGAAGCCCAATCCACTCTGCACGCAGGTGAGTTCGCTTCTTCTCCCCTTAGTCCCTCGATGCAGTGAGCCTGTTGCCAGCAGGTCTCACTGAAAATAAAAAACCTAAACTAAAACTTTCACTAAGAAGCTCAGGAGAGCCCCTAGTGTGCACCCTTCTCGTTCGGGCACAGAGATCTAACTGAGGCTTGGAGGAGGGTCATAGGGGGAGGAGCCAGTGCACACCACATAGTCCTAAAGCTTTCTTTAGATGTGCCCAGTCTCCTGCGGAGCCGCTATCCAGTCTCCTGCGGAGCTGCTATTCCCCATGGTCCTTACGGAGTCCCCAGCATCCACTTAGGACGTTAGAGAAATGCCAGATACAGTTTCCCCCAGAGTACCTTCAGAGAGTCACAGAGTATAAGGAGCCACCAACACAGCGCCCCTGTGGGCAGATATTATGATAAAAGCCCGGCGCTGACTAACCAACCATAATAGGTTAATTAGTACTAACAACACACTCCCCCCCTGTCTATAACACCCTGGTACCGCATAGGATAACTGGAGTTATGTGGAGTGCAGCGCTCCCTGTCAGAGTCTTGCTTCCTATGTCTGCAGGGAGAAAATGGCGCTGGCAAGTGCTGGATCTGCTCTGAGGAGAAGCCCCGCCCCCTGTAATGGCGCGCGGCTTCCCGCACAATTTGATTATACTGGCCGGAGGCCTTATATGCTAACAGCGGGATTAGCCCCTGTTAGCTGTTTTTATCAGTTTAGGGTAATCGTGATGGCCCAGGACGCCCCTCCAAGCGCCTACTTTGTGTGTTGCTGATCCTTCATGGAGCACAGCCTGTCAGAGCTGCGCGCCCACCCTTGTGCCACCATACCCGCCGGCAACCCACTAACCAGGACGCCGGTGCTGTACTCACTATTCTTCTATCTACTGGCTCTGTTAGGGGGTGGCAGCCGTGCTGCGGGAGTGAGCGGTCGCCTCGTGGGCTTGCAATCAGCACCCTCTGGAGCTCAGTGTCCTGTCAGCGGAGATAGAGAACCATTAACTTCAAGAGTTGGTTCCTACTCCCCCCCTAAGTTCCACAAAGCAGGAAGGCTGTTGCCAGCAGCCTTCCTGTACCTAATGCTCTATTAAAACAAAAAAACTAAGAAAACTCCTAAGAGCTCCCCTAGCTGTGACCGGCTCCTCCGGTAACATTTTCTAAACTGAGTCTGGTAGGAGGGGCATAGAGGGAGGAGCCAGCCCACACTATTAATCTTTTAAAGTGCCCATGGCTCCTAGTGGAGCCGTCTATACCCCATGGTACTAAAATGGACTCCAGCATCCTCTTGGACATAAGAGAAATAATGTGAGTTCGGAGTTATTCAGATTTTTCTTATTGGCTTCAAAAACACGTGACATCCGAGGGCCAGTGCCAGATAAAGGTCCATGTGGGCCTGGAGCTGAAATTTAAGAAAGGCCTATTGTGTGCTACCGCAGGGGGTGTGACTAGTGATGTAGAATGTATGACCAGTGTTGTTGGGGTGTGGTCTGCACAGTGGGTATATTAGTATATTGTGAGAGTCTGTAAAGAAACAACCATTGTTAACGTGACCATAATCCTAACAAACTAAATAAAAATGGCACTTAGTGATGATGTAAATCAGTTAAGGTCTGCCCTGTCTCTGGCATGCATGCATATAGGGCGACGGGACAGACGTAGCCTAGGAGGAGGACCTTGCCGGCCAACGGAAATAGGGTAAGTATGGGAGAGGGCGGGGATAGGACAGGGCATTGGTGGGGACAGGATGGGAGCAGCAGATAGAGGGGCTGGGGTGGAGCTGAGGGCACATTGAGATGACCTGACATATAGTAATGTATCTAATGTGTGTGTGTGTGTTAAGATCCCAACAGCGGCATCCAGCCTGCCAGAATGCTGCAGCGACGCGAGCGGCACGAGTCCCCTTGCGGGGGGACAACCAGGAGTGGGAATAGCCCCTGTGCGCCGGCTTTCGTGCTGTCAGCATTGTCAGCTGACGGGATTCTGGCATCGGTATCCTGACCGCCAGGATCCTGAAAGCCGGCAAATTGATTGCATCCCACATGTTACATATATATATTAGAGATGTCCACCGGAAATTTTTCGGGTTTTGGTTTTGGATTCGGTTCTGCGGCCGTGTTTTGGATTCGGACGCGTTTTGGCAAAACCTCCCTGAAAATTTTTTGTCGGATTCGGGTGTGTTTTAGATTTGGGTGTTTTTTTTCAAAAACCCCTCAAAAACAACTTAAATCATAGAATTTGGGGGTAATTTTGATCCCATAGTATTATTCACCTCAGAAACCACAATTTCCACTCATTTCCAGTCTATTCTGAACACCTCACACCTCACAATATTATTTTGAGTCCTAAAATTTGCACCGAGGTCGCTAAGCTAAGCGACCCAAGTGGCCGGCACAAACACCTGGCCCATCTAGGAGTGGCACTGCAGTGTCAGACAGGATGGCATTTAAAAAAATTGGCCCCAAATAGCACATGATGCAAAGAAAAGAGAAAAAGAGGTGCACTGTGGTCGCTGGACGGCTAAGCTAAGCGACACAAACACCTCAATATCACAGTAATTATTTGTTCTAATCAATGGTATTATTGGTCCAAATCACTGGAAGAAAATGACAAAATCACTGGAATTATTTGTTCTAATCAATGGTTTTATTGGTCCAAATCACTGGAAGAAAATGACAAAATCACTGGAATTATTCGTTCTAATCAATGGTATTATTGGTCCAAATCACTGGGAGAAAATGACAAAATCACTGGAATTATTAATTTTAATCAATGGTATTATTGGTCCAAATCACTGGAATAAAATGACAAAATCACTGGAATTATTTGTTCTAATCGATGGTATTATTGGTCCAAATCACTGGAAGAAATTGACAAAATCACTGGAATTATTCGTTCTAATCAATGGTATTATTGGTCCAAATCACTGGAAGAAAATGACAAAATCACTGGAATTATTCGTTCTAATCAATGGTATTATTGGTCCAAATCACTGGAAGAAAATGACAAAATCACTGGAATTATTCGTTCTAAATCAATGGTATTATTGGTCCAAATCACTGGAAGAAAATGACAAAATCACTGGAATTATTTGGCAAGATCACTGTAATTAATAATTATAAATCACTGATATTAATTGGTAAAATCTCGCTATCGCCTGCCTAGTGAAGTGGAATCTAGATGGGATTTTGTACCGGGGACACAATAACTTAATCAATTGTCTAAATCCCACTGCACTAATGGCGGAAAATGGGCACACATCTAACAGCGCACTGATTATACTGAGAACTGATTATACTGATCACTGATGATACAACGGAGAACTGACACTGAGCAGCGAGAACAGCACTGGACTATTGTACTGTAGTATACTGGTCACCACAATGCAGCACTGACACTGAGCACAGATATTAAGCACTGATTAGGATACTAGAAGTGACACAGAGCTGCAAGATACAGCAATGGCCTACTGTACTGTACTACTATATACTGGTGATCACCACAATGCTGCACTGTACTACTATATACTGGTCACAACAATGCAGCAGATATTGAGCACTGATCAGGATACTAGAACTGAGTCTGACACGGAGCTGCAAGATACAGCAATGGCCTACTGTACTGTACTATATCTATACTGCTGGTCACCAAAATGCTGCACTGTCCTACTATATACAGCTCACAACAATGCAGCACAGATATGGAATGGATACTTGCAGTGACACAGAGCTGCAAGATACAGCAATGGCCTACTGTACTGTACTACTATAATTATATACTGGTGGTCCCCACAATGCAGCACACTGAGCACAGATATTACCAGGTGTATCTCACACATCGCTCAGTACAGATTACAGGATGTATAATCACCAGGTGTATAACACACGTCGCACAGTACAGTAAATAGGGTGTATAATCCCCAGGTGTATCTCACACAATGCTCAGTACAGATTACAGGATGTATAATCCCCAGGTGTATAACACACATCGCTCAGTACAGTATATAGGGTATATAATCCCCAGGTGTATCTCACACATCGCTCAGTACAGATTGCAGGATGTGTAATCACCAGGTGTATAACACACGTCGCACAGTACAGTATATAGGGTGTATAATCCCCAGGTGTATCTCACACATCGCTCAGTACAGATTACAGGATGTATAATCACCAGGTGTATAACACACATCGCTCAGTACAGTATATAGGGTTTATAATCCCCAGGTGTATCTCACACATCGCTCAGTACAGATTACAGGATGTATAATCACCAGGTGTATAACACACGTCGCACAATACAGTATACAGCTCTGGAGGGATCAGTATTTGGCAGGAAGGCGAGGCCTGGTCCTGGCAGCAGAGTGACAGGCGGCCGTATAGTAGCAGCCAGCTCCAAATCTGGCAGTGTGTGGAGAGGGAGGGGGTGAGGGAAGGGAACGAGCGCTGGAGTGTCTGAGAGGAGGGCTTGGAAGTTCAGGAGGAGTGAGGCGGGAGCTGCTCTTCCATAGCAGCGCACAGTGGTGGTGACGGAGTCTGACAAAGGAGGGAGGAGGACGATTTGGGGCAACTGGCCGCAGGGCAGCGCTGTGCTGCAGCCATCACCTGCAGGGGGAGTGGAGGGAAACACATCCTATCTGCCCCAGATAAGTGACTTCTGATCAGAGCAATTGAGGGTTGGAGTTTTTCTGAAAGGTGGAAAGGAAGAGGTTCTTTTTCATGTAGACTGGAAGGACTACAACAAACTTGGAGTGACTACACTTTTCACCCTAGTTCGGCAGCCCTGCTGCCCTTTAATACACAGATGAATGAAGACTCCATTTGGAAAGGCGTCCGCTCAGTGATGCAGCACATGCAGGTGTTTCTGCAAATATGATGAAGAAAAGAACATCTCATAAGAAACATCGAAACAATATGGGACCAAGTAAACCAATCTCCCAGCCAAGGCGAAATATTGTAGGCTGTAGAATACAGCATGGGTGGAAAGAGGGCAGTGGGCCTATAACCCAGTAGAAAGGAACAGTTCTGGATCAAGTACCAGTGAATCCCTCCCTCTATCTTATAAAGTATGATGGATTTGATTGTGTCTATGGACTTGAGCACCTATTATGAACACATGGTTTTATTATTATATAACCTATGAAAATGACCCAGTCTTATATATGTATCAACTTTTAGATGACTATAAAGAAGGAGATCTTCGGATCATGCCAGACTCAAATGATTCCCCTCCAGCTGAAAGAGAACCAGGGGAGGTTGTGGACAGGTGGGAAAGCAAGTGGAATATGCCAAAGAAGATGGCTCAAAAAGGACTGGCATGGTTATTCATCAAGTTGAAGCTAAACCATCTGTGTACTTCATTAAGTTTGATGACGATTTCCATATTTATGTCTACGATTTGGTGAAGACATCCTAAATGGGATTCTGTACTTTTTTTTTTTTTTTTTTGCCAAACGTAATCTAATGTAAACATTTGTAGAAAGTCGCTGCTTTCTGATTACAGAAATGCTCAGATATTCCTGCGAATCCACAATCCCTTCCCAGAGGAAAAATAAATTGAGAAACTGTTGTTTGAGAACGTTTGTTCTATTTCCCTTACAAAGGAACAAACCACTTTCCAAGAAGACTGACGTTTTTGGGATTATGGAGACATAATGTTTTTGAATATAAATCCTAAAGCAGGTGGTGTATTAGAGCAAAAGAGTGCAAGAGACCAGCCATGCAGTTTCTGGAATATTATGACAAAATGTTACTGTATTTCATAAGCACTCATTCCTAACTCTGCTAAGTACTGTTTGACAGTGGCGTAACTACTGCCCCCGCAGCCCTCGCGGTGGCTTGGGGGCGAGGGGCTGCGGGGGCGCCGCCACTGATTTAGAGCAGATTGACATGCGGACGAGCGTCCGCATGTCAATCTGCTGTCTCCTCTCCCTCCCTGCTGTAACGGGACACGGAGGGCACAGCGCGCCGCGCGCGCCTCTCCAGTGTCCATCCTGCATGTCCGTCCGTCTGGTCTAATAATGGAAGTGCCGTTCGTGAGCTCTGATTGGCTCACGAACCGGCACTTCCTTTATTAGACCAGAGAGACGGAGATGCAGGAGGGACATGAGAGAGGCGCGCGCTGTGCCCTTCTTGTCCCTCCTTCACAGCAGCGAGGGGGGGGGGACACTGAGGGGGCATGTATGGCACAGGGGACACTGAGGGGGCATATATGGCACTGAGGGGGCATGTATGGCACAGGGGGCATATATGGCACTGAGGGGGCATGTATGGTACAGGGGGCACTGAGGGGGCATATATGGCACTGAGGGGGCATGTATGGCACAGGGGGCACTGAGGGGGAATATATATAGCTGAGGGGGCATGTATGGCACAGGGGGAACTGAGGGGGCATATATGGCACTGGGGGGGCACTGAGGGGGTATATATGGCACTGGGGGGGAAGTGTGGGGGCATATATGGCACTGAGGGGGCATATATGGCACTGAGGGGGCATATATGGCACTGGGGGGGTACTGAGGGGGATATATGACACTGCATGTGTACCTGGCACATGGGGGGGGCTATATTTGGCACTGAGGGCACGTGAGCACCTGGCACTGTGGGGGAATATCTGGCACTGGGGGCATATGTGGCACTGGGGGAGGGGGGGGGCTATATTTGGCACTGGGGGCATGTGAGTACCTGGCACCGTGGGGGAATATGTGGCACTGGGGACATATGTGGCACTGGGAGCACAGCCCTAGCAACAAGCACTACCCCCTAGCAACGAGCATGACATCCAGTGCATGAAACTCCTGGCAACGAGCATGACACCCAGTGCATGAAACACCTGGCAACGAGCATGACACCCTGAGCATGAAAACCCCTGGCACCGTGCATGGAACCAAGAGCATGAAACCCCTGGCAACGAGCAGGTAATTTAAAAGTAATTAGAAGCCTTACTGTAGGACTTAATGTGTAATGGGCATTACGGTGTGTGGCATAATGTATACCGGACATTGCGGTGTGTCTCATAATGTGTCACAGGCATTACGGTGTGTGGCATACTATATCACGTGCATTGTGGTACGTGGTATAATGTCTCAGGGGCATTGCAGTGTGGCATAATGTATAACGGGCATTGCGGTATGTGTCACAGGTATTATGGTGTATGGTATACTATATCACGGGCATTGTGATATGTGGTATAATGTCTCAGGGTCATTGCAGTGTGTGGCATAATGTATCACGGACATTGCGGTATGTGTCATAATGTGTCTGGCATTACTGTGTGTTGTATACTATATTACGGGCATTGTGGTATGTGGTATAATGTCTCAGGGTCATTGCAGTGTGTGTCATAATGTGTCACAGGCATTGTATGTGCTATAATCTATCAGGGGCATTGCAGTGTGTAGCATAATGTATAACGGGCATTGCGATTCCTGTCGTCATGTGTCACAGGCATTACGGTGTGTGGCATAATGTGTCACAGGCATTACGGTGCGTGGCATAATGTGTCACAGACATTGTATGTGCTATAATGTATCAGGAGCATTGCAGTGTGTAGCATAATGTATAACGGGCATTGCGATTCCTGTCGTCATGTGTCACAGGCATTACGGTGTGTGGCATAATGTGTCACAGGCATTACGGTGTGTGGCATAATGTGTCACAGGCATTACGGTGTGTGGCATAATGTGTCGGGGGCATTATGGTGTGTGCATATTGTGTCATGTGCATTATTGTGCGTGGAATAATGTCTAAGGGCCATTGCAGTATGTGGCATAATGTATACTGGGCATTACTATAAGGAGGAAAAATGACAAATAATGTAAGGGGCATGAATCAGGATTATTTTTCTTTCCAGTGGTGGCTAACGTCTGGGCGTGCAGGTTGCAAAACTGGGGGTATAAGGAAGTCTTTTCCTGCAATACCACCCCCCTTTATGCAAAGCCACGCCCATTCCAACGAAGCCACACACCCTTTTTGGCGGCACGCGCCGTTTGTCCCTTTCATAGTGCCAATTATGGGGGATTGGGGAGGGGGGGGGGGGGCGCCGAATAATTTTTTGGCTTGGGGGAGAAAAACTTCTAGTTACGCCACTGCTGTTTGGTATACTGTATCTGGCTTCCATGAGGTAGTTGTCCATTATTTCAGCTTCCATTGACCTTTTTGAAAGCGGTAGAAGTTATCGATTCTTTTTTTTTTTTTTTTTTCTCTCTATTTTTAATTTTCTCCTGCATAGCCCAGTAAAATGTTGCAATGTTAAGTATTGACTTGTGCCTTCTGGGGGTCCACTTCTTCACCAAACCCGGCCAAATGTCATCCTAACCCTCTGTTCCACGTTCTCTATGTACCCCATCTGTGTCACCCATGTCTGTCTACCCCTCCCCTTTAGATTGTAAGCTCTTACGAGCAGGGCCCTCTTCCCTGCTTATCCTTTGTCTTACTTTAATAATCTTCAACTGTACCACATCCAGCAGTCTTCTGCCACCTGATACTTATTCCAGTGTCATCTGCTGATGTAACTATGTTTATTTACCCTGTACTTGTCCTATACTGTTATCAACTGTAAGTTGCTGTTTTCCTGTTTGATTATTTATGTACTCTGTAATTGGGCGCTGCGGAACCCTTGTGGCGCCATATAAATAAAGGATAATAATAATAATAATAATAATAATATAGGGTGTATAATCCCCAGGTGTATCTCACACATGGCTCAGTACAGATTACAGGATGTATAATCACCAGGTGTATAACACACGTCGCACAGTACAGTATACAGGGTGTATAATTAATTACCAGGTGTATCACACACATCGCACAGTACAGTATATAGGGTGTATAATCCCCAGGTGTATCTCACATATCATACAGTACAGTATATAGGGTGTATAATCCCCAGGTGTATCTCACACATCGCTCAGAACAGATTACAGGATGTATAATCACCAGGTGTATAACACACGTCGCACAGTACAGTATACAGGGTGTATAATCCCCAGGTGTATCTCACACATCGCTCAGTACAGATTACAGGATGTATAATCACCAGGTGTATAACACACGTCGCATAGTACAGTATACAGGGTGTATAATTAATCACCAGGTGTATAACACACGTCGCACAGTACAGTATATAGGGTGTATAATCCCCAGGTGTATCTCACACATCACACAGTACAGTATATAGGGTGTATAATCCCCAGGTGTATCTCACACATCGCTCAGTACAGTATACAGGGTGTATAATCACCAGGTGTATCAGAAACGTTGCACAGTACAGTATACAGGGTGTATAATCCCCAGGTGTATCTCACACATCGCTCAGTACAGATTACAGGATGTATAAAATCACCAGGTGTATAACACACGTCGCACAGTACAGTATACATACTGGTAACAACAATGCAGCAGATATTGAGCACTGATCAGGATACTAGAAGTGACACAGAGCTGCAAGATACAGCAATGGCCTTGTACTGTACTATGGGAGTAATTCCAAGTTGATCGCAGCAAGAAATTTTTTAGCAGTTGGGCAAAACCATGTGCACTGCAGGGGAGGCAGATATAACATGTGCAGAGAGAGTTAGATTTGGGTGTGGTGTGTTCAATCTGCAATCTAAATTGCAGTGTAAAAATAAAGCAGCCAGTATATACCCTGCACAGAAACAAAATAACCTACCCAAATCTAACTCTCTCTGCACATGTGATATCTGCAGTGCACATGGTTTTGCCCAATTGCTACCAAAATTACTGCTGCGATCAACTCAGAATTACCCCCTATATGTATACTGCTGGTCACCAAAATGCTGCACTGTCCTACTATATACTGCTCACAATAATGCAGCACAGATATGGATAGTAGAGCTGCAAGATACAGCAATGGCCTACTGTACTGTACTACTATAATTATATACTGGTGGTCCCCACAATGCAGCACACTGAGCACAGATATTTGCAGCACACTGAGCACAGATATGGAGCGTTTTCAGGCAGAGAACGTAGATATTTGCAGCACACTGAGCACAGATATTTGCAGCACACTGAGCACAGATATTTGCAGCACACTGAGCACAGATAAGGAGCTTTTCAGGGAGAGAACGCAGCCACGTCCTCTCCGTTCAATCTCCAATGAACGAGTGAAAATGGCGGCGACGCGCGGTTCTTTATATAGAATACGAATCTCTTGAGAATCCAACAGCGGGATGATGACATTCGGGCGTGTTCGGTTAACCGAGCAAGGCGGGAAGATCCGAGGCTGCCTCGGAACCATGTAAAATAGGTGAAGTTCGGGGGGGTTCGGATCTCGGAAAACCGAACCCGCTCATCTCTAATATATATATATATATATATATAACACACACAGAACGCCGGCACTCGGTCCCCCCCTCGGTCCGCCCCCTTGTATCAGGATAACAATACAGTGCAAATACATCACCTTATATAGGTGCACTCACCCCCTGACGTCTTCCCCATGCCTGACCGGCGCAGCCAGCGGCAGCCAGGCATGGGGAAGATGTCAGGGGGTAAGTGCACCTATATAAGGTGATGTATTTGCACTGTATTGTTATCCTGATGAAGGGGTTAAATACCCCGAAACGTTGATTGTTTCACTGCAGTTTTTGCACTAAAATCGTTTGCTGCTTGAAGTCTCTGAGTGCCGCCTCGTTTTTGATGGATATATATATATATATATATATATATATATATACTGTATATATATATATATATATATATATATAGTGCATTCATAGGTGGCATAATGTGTAATGGGCATTACGGTGTGTTGCATAACGTGTAATGGGCATTATGGTGTGTTGCATAATGTGTAATGAGCATTAGTCACTGCCGCGGCCACCCGTTCATTCCTGCTGCCGCTTCCCGCCGAGCACTCACCAGCAAAAATATAAATCAGAACGTATGACTCTCGGGTCCTAAACCCGGAAGTCCTTCTATCACAAAGGACAGTCTTATTGGGAGGGCTTTTTTGTGCATTCCTAAGTACAAACCGGTGTTATTATTACCAGTATGTACCTTACAAAAGGTAGGATGTATCACATCACAAATGCGATGCTTAGTACATCCCGCCCTAGATGTGATGTGCATGTGTTTGACACAGCAATGGGAATGCAGTGGAATGGGAAATAGGA
Source organism: Pseudophryne corroboree (assembly GCF_028390025.1). Classification (NCBI taxonomy): domain Eukaryota; kingdom Metazoa; phylum Chordata; class Amphibia; order Anura; family Myobatrachidae; genus Pseudophryne; species Pseudophryne corroboree. The sequence continues at coordinate 622,364,451 of NC_086445.1, forward strand.
GGGTAAGTACAGATGGAGTCGCGCTCATCTAGTGCAGCTCCATCACAAACGTGCACTCCCGGCGTGACTAGGCAATCCGGCGCCTAGTCGCGCTATGGGAGTGCACTGAGACGCTCACATTACAGTGAATGGGGTGCGTGTCACGGACACGCGTGTGGCCCAGACGCTGCAATAGGCGTGCCCTGGCACAGACGGAGCCGCGATTAGCCGGGGATGGCAAGGGACGACAGTATGGGTGGAGAGAGGATGAGGTGATCTGGCAGTTTTATTTACTGAGAGAGAGTGTTATAGATTGTGTGTGTGTGTGTGTGTGTGTGTGTGTGTGTGTGTGTGTGTGTGTGTGTGTGTGTGTTAAAACAGTAAAGAAGAGTAGTAATGTAGATAATGCTGTATTTAAATAAAATTACAATAATATGTAAGTTATGTACTTACCTTTATGTAGAAAACAGTATTTAGTACCTCTCACCCATGCTGAGGCTGCAGTCTGTCATTGCGCTTGGCCGCTTCTTCCATTCTTCAGCTGGAGTCTGGAGCTGTGAGTGTCTGTTTTGGTAGGGTGGGGTGAGGTGAGGTGGGGGAGGGGTCAGAGGTGCCGTGAAGGGGGAGGGGTATTTGAAGCTGTGAGGGGAGAGAGATGAATGGGGAGCAGAGGAAGAGGGAAGAAAGCTGATGGGGAGAGGGGAGGAGCATATTGTAGGAAGTAGGAGGGCTGAGCAGCTGGCTAACAGAACAAGATTGGTCAGAAGGGAGAGGGAGAGTGGCTTCGGTCTGACTGTGTGTGACCACTTTAGCTGCGTGCAAGGGATAAAAGTGCCCTGAAAGAGTGTCATTCACAGTGCAACAGCATGCCCGATGTTTGTCCAGTCGGGGGGGGGGGGGGGGGGTGCACAGTTGCACAGCCGCCGGCAGGCTACTGTAACAGTAAAATAGTTTCCTGTCTACAGAAGTACAGTAGATCCTCCTGTGGGCCTATTTTGATGGGGAGGGCCTGGAGCTGCAACTCCATCCAGTGGTGGGATTCAAATTAATTAACAACAGGTTCTATGTCCTAATGACCATTTTAAGTATACCGAAAGGTAGTTTAATAATTCATGCGTTTAATACTCAGATAACACCCATTATGCGTTATGCCACACACTGTAACGCCAATTACATATTATGATACACACAGTTATGGCCCTGACACCATTTTATGCCCACACATAATAATGCCACTTACATTGCTAGGGGTCTCCTGTGCGTTGCCAGGGGTTTCATACGTGTTGCTAGGGGGTCTCCTGTGCGTTGCCAGGTGTTTCATACGTGTTGCTAGGGGGTCTCCTGTGCGTTGCCAGGTGTTTCATACGTGTTGCTAGGGGGTCTCCTGTGCGTTGCCAGGGGTTTCATGCACGTTACTAGGGGTCTCCTGTGCGTTGCCAGGGGTTTCATATGTGTTGCTAGGGGGTCTCCTGTGCGTTGCCAGGGGTTTCATACGTGTTGCTAGGGGGTCTCCTGTGTGTTGCCAGGGCTTTCCTGTGTATTGCCAGGTATCTCCTGGCCGCTGCATCAGTAAAGTAGGGAGGGTGGGTGCGGGCATCAGTGGTTACTGCTAGCCCCCGCAGTAGATTAAGACACGCTGGGGGCTGTGGAAGCGCTTCTGTACCATAGTAGTGTAAAAAAAACACCCTCTTAAAATGCCCGCCGCCGAGGAGACAGGCGCTAGAGGTCAAATGTGACCTCTAGAGTCTGTCTCCTCCTTGCCGGCGGCCTTTTTTTTTTTTTTTTTCATTGCTATGGTACAGAAGCGCTTCTGCAGCCCCCAGCACGTCTCAATCTACTGCGGGGGCAGCGGCGGCAAGCTCTACTGGGGTAACGGAATCGGTGCCTATGCTGGCGGCGCTCATTAGCAAACGGTTCTCAGAACCATACATAACATTAGGTATCGGTTCTGAAGAACCGGTGCGAACCGGCTGAATCCCACCACTGGCTCCATCCACCACGTTGTTGACCCAGCCCTGCCAAGGGCCAAAAGTTTTAGGCAGGTGTGGAAGAAATGCTGCAAAGCAAGATTGCTTTAAAAAATAAAAATGTTAATAGTTTCGTTTTATCAATTAACAAAATGCAAACTGAATGAACCGAAGAGAAATCTAAATCAAATCAATATTTGGTGTGACCACCTTTTGTCTTCAAAACAACATAAATTCTTCTAGGTACACTTGCACACAGTTTTTGAAGGAACTTGGCAGGGAGGTTGTTACAAACATCTTGGAAAACTAACCACATATCTTCTGTGGATGTAGGCTTGCTCAAATCCTTCTGTCTCTTCATGTAGTTCCAGAGAGACTCAATGATGTTGAGATCAGGGCTCTGTGGGGGCCATGTCATCACCTCTAGGATTGCAAATTCTGCTAAGTAGCAGAATTTTAATCCTTTGGATCGCATGCTGGGGACCACTCATCGCATGAGAAGGCCGCCCAGCAACCTATCATCCAGCCCCCCTTAGACCACACTGAAATTGCTGTTACGACCGCAATTTCAGCATGATTGCTAAACATGAGGTAGAATCCTGCCGGCGCAGCAGAAGGCTACCTCATTTTTAGCGATCATGCTGAAATAACGGTCGCAGGAGGCCCGCTAACATTTTTCTGATCACAGTGGCTGTGTGTAATGTCACGCAGTCAACCCGATCATGCCCCTGTCACGCCCACCGTTTCTTCGTCACCACCCCTGTTTCTTTTTCACCGCCCCTGCAACGCTCCGTCTCCACCTTGGAAATGAAGCGTTGCCTAATTGGATGGAGAACCCTCCCTCTCTTCTTCCATCCAACCCCAGCAAACCCTATCCGGGTTTTAGTAAATGCCAAAAGCTCTTACCAGAGATAAAACAATATTCCGGGGGTTTTAGAACACATAAATAAGAAACATGGAGCAAATATATATGCCTTCCAAAACTAGTCAGTGATCTTGTCACACATCCCCCCGTCTGTTTCGACCTGGGAGGTGGAACACTTGTAGCCCCTAACAGAGGCACAACTAGAACGGGGCACGTGCCCTGGGCGCCGTGGCAGCCCCAGCAGAGAGGGGTGCCACCGGCACCTGAACGGCCCGCTCGCCCCATGCGACAGGGTTCGGAGCTGCCAGCGCTACCCCCGGCGCTCTCCCTGTCTTCCCCTGCTGCTGTGCCTGTCACACTGTACAGGCAGCGGCAGCTAGGAGCCTCACCCTACTCCCCTTGCAGTCCATATCACATGCGCGGCCTCGGAGCCTGGTGCAGGCGAGCAGGCAGTTTACAATCGGGAGAGGAGGGGAGGTACGGGACAGTGTGTGTGTAATCTCTAAGTTACCTGTCTGCAGCAGCATGTCCGCCTGGCTGGGGCGCCTGTGTGTGCCGGCCGGCCGCCCGGCTGTGAGGGCAGTGTGTGCCAACCGCGCTGTGTGTGGACTGTAGAGCCGGGGACGGCTGGAGAGAAGCCTGGCCGATGCCGCACCGGGGTGAGATAATGATATACTGGCGCTGTACGTGGCGACACTCAGCTCCACGCTCACCCTCTCCACCTGCCATAGATCTATGTCAGTTCCGGTAAGTTACGCTGCCCCAGCTCTGTCCGTGCAGCCCGGCACTCTCACTACCCTTCTGCCTATCACCCTGTGCAGGACAGCTGATAGCAGCTGCTAATTCTGTCACACCGCAGCATGTATTACTAATAGCTATCTACCGTTCCCTTACTATGTGGGCTGCACGGATATACAATTACTTGTGTTTATGCTTTACGCTCCAAGGTAGCCTGTCTATGTATTATCTGTGTGGAAATTAAAGGGACATGTATAGCGGCAGGCTGTCTATCCTATTTGTTCAACAACACAGTGACATAGATCACACCAGAGACGTAACTAGCACGGGGCCAGCAGAGGGGGGCGCCACCGGCACCTGCACAGCCCGCTCGCCCCATGCGACAGGGTTTCGGGGCTGCCGGCGCTACCCACAGCGCTCTCCCTGTCTCCCTCTGCTGCTGTGCCTGTCACACTGTACAGGCAGCGGCAGTTAGGAGCCTCCCTCTGCAGTCCATATCGCGTGCGTGGCCTCGGAGGTGCAAGTGAGCAGGCCGCAGCAGTTTACTGTCGGGAGAGGAGGAAGGGGGTGCGGGATAGTGTGAGTGCGTGTGTGTGACAATGTGAGTATGTGTCAATTTTTGCAGTCCAGTGTGTGTGGGCGAGGAGAAAGTATGAGAATGTGTAGTAGAGTGGGTGTGTGTGGGGTTTGGGGGTGGCCAGTCTGAGTGTGTGTAATCTACAGTCTGACTGTGTGTGTGTGTGTGTGTGTGTGTGTGTGTGTGTGTGTGTGTGTGTGTGTGTGTGTGTAAGGGGGTGGGGCAGTCTGTGTGTGTGGGCGGGATGTACTAATGCTTACCGCCACGGTAAGCATTAGTGCCATTTACCACAGAGGCCATTTACCGAAGAGGGATATGTATTAAACCACGGGCACTGAGATGCCCTTCTCACTTACCATCCAGCTGGGTGGAAGAGCCGGGCGGGTGGAAAGCCAGCAGCAGGGGTAGCATGCCGTATATCAGCAGCTGAAGGTGCGGGCTGTAAGGCACGTGCGAAGCGGTGCGTAGCCCAAAGCCGGAGATCGGCAGCATGTTGACTGGCAACAAGCGGCTTCTGCTTCCGCGTTCAACATGCTGCAGATCTCCGGCTTTGGGCTACGCAGGATTCGGGGGATGGGTGTCCTCTGCCGGTGTACTGCAGCTCCGAGGGGTGCGGGCTCCTGAGGCTCTCAGCACTGTTGAATATCCAGCTGCCTCAGGTATGTACAGCCCGCACCCTCGGCTGCTGATATCCGGCATGTTTACTGCTGCTGTTAGCTGTCCCCGCACCCGGCTCGGCCACACAGCTGTACGGTGAGAAGGGCATCTCAGTTCCCGAGGTTTAATACATATGCCTCAGTAAATGGCCTCTGCGGTAAACGATACTAATGCTTACCGTGGCAGTAACAGCGGGGAGGACGGCGCACATCGGGATCCTGCAGCAGGAGAGTAGATCCCCCTTCAGAGAGCAGCAGACCACACTGAAAAGGGTGCATCCCTGTGCAGTGCTCTGCATCCCGGGTGGCGCCGAAGATGTGGAGTGTCGGAGGTGGCAGAAGCGCCGCAGCTTGGGGTGAGAAACCGCTGCAACCCTTCCGCTGCTAAACTCTGCAATTAGTCAATTAAGGGGGTAGACTCCCCTCACCACAGTGCCCCACAGGCCTTGGTAATTAAGAGGGTAGGATCCCCTCACTCTATAATGTGAATTTCGGCTCATACTGTGTGCTATAATGTGAATTTCGGCTCATACCGTGTGCTATAATGTGAATTTCGGCTCATACCGTGTGCTATAATGTGAATTTCGGCTCATGCCATGTGGGGTAATGTGAATTTTGGCTCATACCATGTGTTATAATGTGAATTTTGGCTCATTCTTTGTGCTATAATGTGAATTTCGGCTCATACCGTGTGCTATAATGTGAATATTGGCTCATTCTGTGTGCTATAATGTAAATTTCACAAACACAAAACTGAAACCAAGCGCTGATTAAATCACTGATAGATAACTGATCACAGATAAATAATTTAAAGAAATTTCACAAGCTGCAGGAGAGTTACTGACTTGGGGTAATCAAGTCAAATGATCAGCACTGGATAACCCATGTGCTAATCCCACAACAACTCTAGTAATTACCCTCTTGCACTATAAAATAAGATATGGCTGATAGTTCAAATAACCAAACTATATAATCCATAAATTTCATATATTTTAATACATAAATAAAAATCTAGACCGGTCTAACAATATATGATCATATATGTAATATTACAAATAAAAAATAAATAGTAAAAAATATCCCAAGGAGGTGGATCCAAGCAAATTCTGTGCACAGAAATATATGAACATACAGATACACGTAGCTCAGTCTGTATATTCAATTAATTCAAACATGTAACAGCTTTCATTAGAACCCATACAGGAATTGTAGCTCCTTAAATGTTCATTGGTAACAAAGTTCCTTATTGTATTGCCTATCAGCAAGGACAGAAAAGTTAAATGGAAACCTGCTCCAAACTGGAGTCTTATGTGTAGCTCCCGTCAGCGGTGTTTAGCACAGGGGAAGTCCAAGTAGTGAACGAGGCGGTCCCGGGCTATGGGATCCTGCGCCTGCACTGGCGCTCGCTTGTAGCGATGATGTCCGGCCACAAGACTCAATAGTCCGCACCACTTCAGTGCCGCTTGCAAGCACCCAGGTCGCGGTCTCTTTCCTCCCAATTACTGTCCGGCTGGTGACAATAACAGATGTCGGCAGTAGAATACGGGTTCAGATGGCAATGTAAGGGTCCAATAATTTCACTTCTGACGCGTTTCGCTCCTTTAGCAGGAGCTTTATCCAATGTGAATTTCAGCTCATACCGTGTGCTATAATGTGAATTTCGGCTCATACATGTGTTATTGTGAATTTCTGCTCATACAGTGTGCTATAATGTGAATTTTGGCTCATACCGTGTGCTGTAACGTGAATTTCGGCTCATACTGTGTGCTATACTGTGAATTTCGGCTCATACCGTGTGGGGTAATGTGAATTTCGGCTCATACCGTGTTCTATAATGTGAATTTCAGCTCATACCATGTGGGGTAATGTGAATTTTGGTTCATACCGTGTGCTATAATGTGAATTTTGGCTAATTCTGTGTTCTATAATGTGAATTTCAGCTCATGCCGTTTGCTATAATGTGAATTTTGGCTCATTCTGTGTGCTATAATGTGAATTTCGGCTCATAATGTGTGCTATAAAGTGAATTTCGGCTCATACCGTGTGCTATAATGTGAATTTCGGCTCATACTGTGTGGGGTAATGTGAATTTCGGCTCATACTGTGTGGGCTAATGTGAATTTCGGCTCATACCATGTGCTATAATGTGAATTTTGGCTCATACCATGTGGGGTAATGTGAATTTTGGCTCATACCATGTGCTATAATGTGAATTTCAGCTCATACCGTGTGGGGTAATGTGAATTTCGTCTCATACTGTGTGCTATAATGTGAATTTCGGTTCATGCCATGTGGGGTAATGTGAATTTCGGCTCATACCGTGTGCTATAATGTGAATTTCGGCTCATACCATGTGGGGTAATGTGAATTTTGGCTCATACCATGTGCTATAATGTTAATTTCGGCTCATACCGTGTGGGGTAATGTGAATTTTGGCTCATACCGTGTGCTATAATGTGAATTTCGGCTCATACCATGTGGGGTAATGTTAATTTTGGCTCATACCATGTGCTATAATGTGAATTTTGGCTAATTCTGTGTGCTCTATTGTGAATTTCGGGGGTGTAGTATGGTATGCCGGCGGCCGGGCTCCCGGCAACCAGCATACCGGCGCCGGGACCCCGACCGCCGGCATACCGACAGTATGGCAAGCACAAATGAGCCCCTTGCGGGCACGTTGGTGCGCTACGCGTGCCACGCTATTTATTCTCCCTCCAGGGGGGTCGTGGACCCCCATGAGGGAGAAAATGTGTCGGTATGCCGGCTGTCGGGATTTCGGTGCTGGTATACTGTGCGCCGGGATCCTGACAGTCGGCAACCTGAAGACCACATGAATTTCGGCTCATACCTGTGCTATAATATAAAAGGGGCCCCAGAACTAGATAGTATAAGGGGTCCTACTACACTGAAGGACACGCCCCTTTTGAGTGACCACGCCTTGTTTTCCGGAGCGCGCACGCCGTTGGCACGCGCATATTTGCCACCTACACTTTTTCATTCCCCCTTCAAAAATTCCACTTCGATCACTGCACCTACATCTATACATACACACCCTGACATCTTAATATACAGTGACACCTGTGGCGTGTGCACATACTTTCCTTTTGTATTTTTTTTTTTTTGGGTGGGGGGGCGCCATTATTGCTCTTGCCCTGGGCTCCAAAAACCCTAGTTACGCCTCTGGCCCCTAAACAGAAGATGCGAGACAATGCATCTGCATTAGCTAGTTGTGCCCCGGGTCTATGTTCTACAGTAAACTTAGTCTTGAAAGGCTAAAAAACACCCTGTTACTCTAGCATTCTGACCTTTATTTACAGACATCAATTTTAATGGAGCATGATCCGTCACTAGTTTAAACCGTCTGCAGAAGAGGTAAAATTAATGCTCCACTCCATCTCTGTTTTGGGACAACATCTCTTGAAGAATCTGTATGAACCACAAATTTTTTAGAAAAGTCTGGTGTTCGCTCCCGCGGGTTGCGGCCTGTCCTCTCTTACCAAGCCATGGTCTTGCGTGCTGGAGGCAGCCGGAGGAGTGATCCAGGTGGCGGCGGTGTTGTGTGGCGGTTCGGCAGCCTGCAGTGAGATGGGAGCGCACACAGGGTCTCCCCAGCAGCTGTGGATTCAGCGGTGCTGCTCTGTCGAGCCCGGTTGGTCTCTGGGGGAGTGCGTGGGGAGCTGGTGCAGCTGAAAGGTCTGGCTGCGTGTGAAACGGTGGCCATCTTGCTTCCGGTCCCTGGGGCTGGAGGTTACTTTACAGTCTGGGGGAAGCTGTGGTCTGGCTGGCAGTGTGGGAGCTGGAGCACATCTATATAGCTGACACTTTGGACTGCCTCTCCTTTAATAAAGTGTGCATCCTGTCCAGACCTTCTCATACACCCACATATATAACACCTCTCCTCAATTATCTTTTACAAGTGCTCACTGATAGTTTTTTGATGTATGTGCAGCTTTATTGTTTTTAAGGAAAAGGAGCTTTACCTACAAATAACAACAGGAGCACTTTTTTCTTTTACTTTTGGATGCTCATATTTCGTTCATTAGACTGTCCTAGCATTACCTGTGCCACTTCATTTGCTAGTCCTGGAAGGACACCTACTGGAGATGTGCCGACAGTGCATGTTTAACTTCTGTGTTTCACAAAGTGAGCTGGAATTGGTGTGAAGATGCGTTAATGCTAATATTTAACCTTCCCCCTGCACCCGATCTTTCTGTGTGATGATATGCTGAGTTAGACAGATGTGGAATTATTCTTAGTGGAGCCATCTCCAGTTTTCTGCGATTAAACAGCCATCCATTGAACATTTTCTCTACTATGCCTCCCAAAAAAGTCAAAGTGGGCAAATCTGTATCCCAACTGGCCTTTTTTAAACCCACCCCACAAGTCTCTAACCCCAAAAAGGATGGGTCATCTGTGCTGAGTCTTCTAAGAGGAGCTCGGCATCCCCCATTCCGTACGACATTTTGACAGATGCTAGTGGGGATAATGAGGCCTAGACGGTGGTAACCCTGAAATCCCTTCTGACGCAATTTAAGGAGGAGGTTGCAGCGGAATTTCGGGCTACTCTTTAATCATGTAAACAGTCGATAGATGACCTTGGGGGGTGCACTGACCATTTAGAGTCCAAAATGGGAGAGGTGGTCAGATCGCATAACGATCTGGTCTCCTCGCATGAGGCTCTACAGGCTGAGGTTGCAGCCCTAAAAGACAAGGTCTCCGATCTTGAAGATAGGTCTATACGTAATAATATAAAACTACGTGGAGTGCCCGAAACTGTCTCGAATACTAGTTTGAATGACTTTGTGGTGGATCTGTTCAGGAAGCTTTTACCTTCTGCCTGGTCTATGGATATTCTGATTGACCGGATTCATAGACTCCCCAAAGCTAAGACTGCTCCGAATGGAGTTCCAAGGGACGTTCTCCTGAGGATGCATTACTTCCATGTTAAGGAATCTATCTTAAGAGCTGCTCGATCATCAGAAGAAGCGCTGGAAATTATTGGCCCTATTCAAGTCTTTGGGGACCTGACTCAAGCAACTCTCTTCAAACGGCGCTCCTTTTATTCCATCACATCTGCCCTTCAGAGAGAAAGTATTCCTTACAGATGGGGCTTCCTAACAAAGTTGTTGATTTCACGAGATGGCTCCACTATCGCCATTGCCAATGCAGAGGAGTGTAGAATCCTACTCTCCAAGTGGAACATTGCAGGCTCTTCTTCGAATTCACCTCCTGCCCAGGACTGGTCTAAGGCAGGACCTCATACATGAGTATTCTGTGCTTGCATTTTTATATATTTCTCGGACATGCTAAATTTCCCTTCTTTTCTTACTGGAGGGCTATATTTAGTACAATGGTTTACGTTACTGTTATAGGATGTTTAATATTTTCTGCATATTATGTCGTTTGTTACGTGGTATTTTTTGTGCTGAATTGATTTTCTTCGTTCCTCAGCTGAGTGCTTGTTAGGCTGTTATTGTATGAGTTCTGCAAGTCTTTTCTCCCATTCTTGTTGATGTCTCCCTGGAAATGTTGTCCGTGATATTCATTTTTTAACGTCACAGGTGAAAGATGTGTATTTCACTTTCTGTTGTAGCGTATTCTAGGAAGTACACGGATAGAGAATTACCCTTTTTATTTTTTTATCATATTTCTTGAGTGTTCAAGGTTGGGTGCAGGGGGATTTAGTCACTAACCCAACCCAAAGTTTAGGCGTACCATGTTATGGGGCCTTGTTGTGACCCCAGGAGGGGTCATTTCGGTTTTCCATTTAGATTTTTCTCCTTGTATTTTCCCTGTTCTTTCTATAATTTTTTTTCTCTTTTTTTTCCAGCCAGAATTCTGCTTAGTCAAGGTATTTTCTCAGCTAGTCTTCTAGTTACATGCCCTCATACCACTTCAATATGGTTAATGTTGTCTCTATTAATGCTAAAGGTTTAAACTCCCCTCATAAAAGGAGATTAGCCTTAAACTATTTCCATAAACTCAAAGCCCAGATAGTGGCGGTCCAGGAGAATCACTTTAAAAAATCGGCCTCTCCAACATTTAGTAATTCGAGATTTCCCCACTGTTATATGGCTAATGGGCCAGCTAAAAAAGCTGGAGTGGCCATTCTTATTTCACATTGCACAACACTGTGCATTTTCATTATCGGAACAATGGTCATCATTCCGAGTTGTTCGCTCGCTAGCTGCTTTTAGCAGCATTGCACACGCTAGGCCGTCGCCCTCTGGGAGTGTATCTTAGCTTAGCAGAATAGTGAACGAAAGATTAGCAGAACTGCTAATAAATAATTCTTTGCAGTTTCTGAGTAGCTCCAGACCTACTCACAGATTGCGATCAGCTCAGTCCGTTTAGTTCCTGGTTTGATGTCACAAACACGCCCTGCGTTCGGCCAGCCACTCCCCCGTTTCTCCAGACACTCCCGCGTTTTTCCATGACACGCCTGCGTTTTTTAGCACACTCCCGGAAAACGCTCAGTTACCACCCAGAAACGCCCCTTTCCTGTCAATCATTCACCGATCAGCAGAGCGACTGAAAAGCGCCGCAGGATCCACAGCAAATCTGCTACGTTTTTAGTTAAATAACTAAGCACATGCACCCTGCGTGCCTTGCGCATGCGCAATTAGCAACAAATCGCAGCATAGCGAAAATTGGCAACGAGCGAACAACTCGGAATGACCCCCAATATACGGATCAGGAGGGGAGATACTTATTGTTGGTAGACAGGTTGGACAATGTGGAGGTTACTTTAGTCGCCTGCTATGCCCCGAATACCAGACAGCTTGTCTTCTGCAGGAAATTATGTGCCCAGATTCAAAAACATGCGAAGGGAGCTATTTTAATCCTGGGAGATTTTAATATGGTTCTGGAATCCGATATGGATAAATCTAGATATTGTATCCCGGCCTCAGGTCAGCCCCTCCAGTCAGCTAGGAATTTAACTAACTTGTTGGCAGAATATGATCTTTTTGATGTCTGGCGTACTAAACACCCCTCAGAGAGAGACTATACGTTTTTCTCCCATGTTCATGGTACTTATTCCAGAATAGATTTAGCTTTATCAGATAGATGGACTTTGCCTTCCATACGGAGGGTGGATATACTCCCCATTTCATGGTCTGACCATTCCCCTTTATTTTTAGTTTGGGAATTGGCAGCAAGACAGGTTGCTCCTGGGCCATGGCGTTTGGGTAATCGGATTCTTCTTCAGCTGGAGACTCAACAGTCCATTCATTGCTCTATCATGTTTTTTTTTTTAAGCGATAACTCTCCTGGAGAGACAACCACATAAAATTTTTGGTGTTCATTGAAGGCAGTAGTACGAGGATCAGCAATTCAGGCAGCAGCTAAACTTAAGAGAGTGTCAGGATCCGGAGCCTTACCTCCGGCGGGTGCTCCTGCGGGTCACTGTCCCGCTGGTTGGCGCGGCTGCGGCGGCAGGGAGCTGCTGGCGGTGGGTCCTCCTGGACGGATGTGCGGCTGCCAAGGGCTGAGGGTCTGGAGAGCCGGGCGCTGCAGCGGGGATCGCTGCGGTAAGGTCCTCTAGTGGTGACACAGTATAGTGTGTCAGAGATAGAAGCTGGCTAAAGCTGTGTGCTAACAGCTAAGTATGTCTCCTGTGCTGGGGGCAGCCATGTTGGAGACCAGAGTATTACCACTGAAGTTCCCAATCTGTGTCCAGCCAATCCTGCATGTGCTCCCCTTACAAAAGGGGGCTGGCTCAGAGGGAGAGTACCAGTGCTTCAAGTTACCTCCTTGTAAAAGGTTCTCCAACTCTGTGCTCCCAGGTTACTTCTGGTTCCCTGGTCCTGGTTGTTCTCATCCATCTGTTACCTAAACGCTGCTGCAGACCTGCTGTCTAAGGGGTATATGCAATTGCGGTCAAATTCCCGAAAATGTCGAAAAACGAGACATTTTCGCCCCCAAAAAAAATCGACAATGCAATTCAGTACTTTTCGTAAAAAAAATGACTTTTCAAATTCGACTTTTTGAAATTCGACATTTGACAAATTCGACATTTCTGCAATGGTACAAATGCGGCTTTTCGACAAAAGTAAATTCAATTGAAGAATGTAAATTCGACAACAGTGCTTTTTGACAGTAAATTCGTCATTTTCAATCCGCCTCACTTTGCTGGCGGAATGTAATACATTTTTTAAAAAACATGTTTTTTTTGTGTTTTTTTTTATTGCTAATGGCATATCTATTTATATTAGAAGGGATTAGGTACTTGGTTTGTCTAATTAGGAGGCACAAGTATTATTTATATATTTTCTAAAATATTATTATTATTATTATTATTTTTTTTTTTTTATGGAATGGGTTAAAAACCCGAAAAAAAATTGCGTGGGGTCCCCCCTCCTAAGCATAACCAGCCTCGGGCTCTTTGAACCGGTCCTGATTGCCAAAATACGGGAAAAAAATGACAGGGGATCCCCCGTATTTTAACAACCAGCACCGGGCTCTGCGCCTGGTCCTGGTGCAAAAAATACGGGGGACAAAAAGAGTAGGGGTCCCCCGTATTTTTTGTACCAGCACCGGGCTCCACTAGCTGGACAGATAATGCCACAGCCGGGGGACACTTTTATACCGCTCCCTGCGGCCGTGGCATTAAATACCCAACTAGTCACCCCTGGCCGGGGTACCCTGGAGGAGTGGGGACCCCTTCAATCAAGGGGTCCCCACCCCCAGCCACCCAAGGGCCAGGGGTGAAGCCCGAGGCTGTCCCCCCCATCCAAGGGCTGCGGATGGGGGGCCGATAGCCATGTGTAAAAATGAAAGAATATTGTTTTTTGCAGAAGAAATAAAAAGGCCCAGCAAGCCTCCCCGCTAGCTGGTACTTGGAGAACCACAAGTACCAGCATGCGGGGGGGAAACGGGCTCGCTGGTACCTGTAGTTCTACTGCAAAAAAAATACCCAAATAAAAACAGGACACGCACACCTTGAAAGTACAACTTTATTACATACATGTCGACACACACACATACTTACCTATGTTGACACGACGTTCAGTCCACTTGTCCAAGTAGAATCCATGGGGTGTACCTGAAAATAAAATTATACTCACCTAAATCCAGTGTCCAGTGATATTTGTAATCCACGTACTTGGCAAAATAAAAAAAACGCATTTACCCGATCCACACGTACTGAAAGGGGTCCCATGTTTATACATGGGACCCCTTTCCCCGAATGCTGACACCCCCTGTGACTCCTGTCACAGAGGGTCCCTTCAGGCAATCAGGGAGCGCCACGTCCTGGCACTCTCCTGATTCCCTATGCGCGTCTGAGCTGGCAGACAGCGCATCGCACAGCGCCTCCATTAGTTTCAATGGTGGAAACTTTGCGGTCAGCGGTGGGGTTACCCGCGGTCAGCCGCTGACCGCAGGTGACCTCACCGCTGACCGCAAAGTTCCCACCATTGAAGATAATGGAGGGGGCTGTGCGATGCGCGTCTGACAGCTCCGACGCGCATACAGCCAATCAGGAGAGTGCCACGACGTGGCGCTCCCTGATTGGCTGAAGGGACCTTCTGTGACAGCAGTCACGGGGGGTCTCTGCATTCGGCGAAAGGGGGTCCCATGTGTAAACATGGGACCCCTTTCAGTCCGTGTGGATCGGGTAAATGCGTTTTTTTGTTTTGCCAAGTACGTGGATTACAGATATCACAGGACACTGGATTTAGGTGAGTATTAAGTTTATTTTCAGGTACCCCGGATTCGTCGACATTGGAGACGTGGCAGTCGGCATGTCAACATAGGTAAGTATGTATGTGTCGGCATGTGTGAAATAAAGTTGTATTTTCACGGTGTGCGTGTCCTGTTTTTATTTGGGTATTTTTTTTGCAGAAGAACTACAGGTACCAGCGGGCCCGTTTCCACCCGCATGCTGGTACTTGTGGTTCTCCAAGTACCAGCTTGCGGGGGAGGCTTGCTGGGACTTGTAGTTCTTCTGCAAAAAAAACAATATTCTTTCATTTTTACACATGGCTATCAGCCCCCCATCCGCAGCGCTTGGATGGGGGGGACAGCCTCGGGCTTCACCCCTGGCCCTTGGGTGGCTGGGGGTGGGGACCCCTTGATTGAAGGGGTCCCCACTCCTCCAGGGTAGCCCGGCCAGGGGTGACAAGTTGGGTATTTAATGCCACGGCCGCAGGGAGCGGTATAAAAGTGTCCCCCGGCTGTGGCATTATCTGTCCAGCTAGTGGAGCCCGGTGCTGGTACAAAAAATACGGGTGACCCCTACTCTTTTTGTCCCCCGTAATTTTTGCACCAGGACCAGGCGCAGAGCCCGGTGCTGGTTATTAAAATACGGGGGATCCCCTGTAATTTTTTTCCCCGTATTTTGGCAACCAGGACCGGCTCAAAGAGCCCGAGGCTGGTTATGCTTAGAGGGGGGACCCCACGCAATTTTTTTTTCGGGTTTTTTACCGTTTTTTTTACATTTTTAAAAATCGAATCAAAATCCGTCAATTGGCCCGTTTTTCGACAGCGGGACTGTCGAATCCGTTTTTTATTGAATATGTCGAATTGCGGCACCCACCTGCCGGAATTCGACGGTCGAATTGTGTCGAATTTAAAAACGGGCGAAAAAGTGCCGCAATTCGCCCGGAATTGCATATACCCCTAAGTCCGTTGCCACTCGTGGAAGCGCTCACGGGGTCCCAGGTCATAGATGAGCTCCAGGTGCTAATGACGTCTTAATTTCTTCAAAGTCCAAGTTCTTCAGCCTCGTCTTTCAATCACAAACCACAGTCTTCACATCTTCAAAGTCCAAGTTCTTCAGCCTCATCTTTCAATTACAAACCACGTCTTCATTTCTTCAAAGTCCAAGTACTTCAGCCTCGTCTTTTAATCATAAAACACAGTCTTCAGTTCTTCTTTACCGGAGTTCTGCAGCTTCACTCTTCAAGTCATTTAGCCATAGACTCTAATTCTTCCAGTTTCTTCTATTTCTCCAATATTCACGTACAGCCTGATTATTCATTAAAACTACAGTTATCTTCCTAAGAAGTCCTCCTTTTCTTTACACCCTCCGGCCAACGTTAACACTTTGTTTGGCTTCCACCCCATGAGGAGGTTACATTCAGCCACCTTGTTTACTCTCCTCACAGGTAGCTGTCCCTTCAGCCAAAACTCGGTTGTCGGAATCCCAACTTACACCGAGCGGGACAGTAAGCACTTACGCAGGAGAGGTCAAGCTAGGAGCATTCCTCAACCAATTTACCAGGAAGGAATCACTGTTGGCTGTATGTCTGGAACTTCCCTCTACCTCCCTTCATGTTACAGCACTTTTGGATTCTGGAGCTGCATAAAGTTTCATTACTTCCACCTTAGTCCGACAGTCTGAAATACCAACCATTCGTTTGAAGCGAGCTATCTTTATCACCGTGGTTGACAGAAGTTATATCCCTGAAGGGATCATCACCCACCGTACAGTTCCTCTGAAGATGAAAGTTGGTATTCTCCATTCTGAAGTTATCTCTTTCCTGGTAATTCCCAAGCCTCTCAAAAAATAATCCTAGGATTCCCATGGTTACAGGAGCACAAACCCCGCTTGGATTGGCAAAGTATGGATGTACTCGCTTGGGTGGAGTTATGTTCTCAAAGTTGTTTATCCACCGTCAAGCCACTCCTTACCCTACACTCCACTGATCTCCCAGATGCCTATCAGCCCTTTCTGGACATCTTCAGTAAGCAAGAGGCAGATACCTTGCCTCCCCACCGAAGTTGGGACTGCCCTATCGATTTACTGCCTGGTAAAACACCTCCCAGAGGCCGAACGTACCCTTTATCTCTCCCGGAAACCCAAGCAATGTCTGAGTATATACAGGAGAATCTGGTTCCTTCGCCCTTCCTTTTCTCCAGCCGGGGCAGGGGTTTTTTTTGTTAAGAAGAAGGACGGGGGCCTACGGCCTTGCATCGACTACCGGGGCCTCAACGAAGTTACAGTTAAGAACAGATACCCCTTGCCCTTGATTCCCGAACTATTTGACCGAGTAAAGGGGGCTACCATTTTCACCAAATTGGACCTGCGTGGAGCTTATAACCTTAAACGCATTCACACAGGAGACGAGTGGAAGACTGCGTTCAATACTCGCGATGGGCATTACGAATATCTGGTGATGCCCTTTGGCTTATGCAATGCTCCAGCAGTCTTCCAGAATTATGTCAACGAATTATTCCGAGATCTCCTTTATAAGTGCCTGGTTGTGTATCTGGACGATATTCTAATATTTTCCAAAGATCTGAAAGTTCATCGGGAACAGGTCAGAGAAGTCTTGAGACGTCTAAGGGAAAATCGACTCTTTTGTAAACTGGAGAAGTGCACATTTGAGGTTCCCTCCATCCCTTTCTTAGGTTACATCATTTCCGGGAGGGAATTACAGATGGATCCTGCCAAAGTCCAAGCAATCAGAGATTGGACCCTTCCTACCACTCTGAAGTGAATCCAGCATTTTTTAGGCTTCGCCAATTTCTATAGGAAGTGTATTAAAGATTATTCCTCCATCATTGCCCCGATTACAGCACTAACAAGAAACGGGTCTAATTCTGCAGCTTGGCCACCTGAGGCACTAAAAGCCTTTTCGTTTCTAAAAGAGGCCTTCATGTCTGCTCCTATCCTTCAGCAACCTGATCTCAGTCGTCCTTTTAAGGTGGAAGTGGATGCTTCTTCAGTAGGAGTGGGGACCATCTTATCCCAGTACTTCGAGGATCAGAAAGCTCATCCTTGTGCTTATTTTTCCTGAAGATTTTCTCCGGCAGAACAAAACTACGCCATGGGAGAACAAGAATTGCTTGCCATAAAACTCGCTTTTGAAGAGTGGAGGTACTTGCTGGAAGGAGCTCAGCACCCAATCTCAGTAACCACGGATCACAAAAATCTTTTATATCTTCAGACAGCCCGATGTTTAAACCCACGGCAAGCCAGGTGGGCACTGTTCTTCTCCCGTTTTTCTTTCAAGCTCAGTTATCATCCAGGGTCTCTTAATCGGAAAGCAGATGCGCTATCTTGTTCATTGAGTCCAGATGAGTCCACAGATCTTCCGGACAGACAATTCATCCTAGATCCTGCCTCCTTTGCTGCAACTCGTACTACTTTGCTTCCTCCACCAGGAAAAACCTTAGTTGCACCAGAACTCCGAAAAAGACTGCTCACGTGGGCTTATACCTCACCGTGTATGGGACACGCAGGTAGCCTCAAGACTCTTAAGTTCATCCAATGCTCCAATTGGTGCCCTCATCTGAAGATGGATGTTTTGGAATTCATAGCTGCCTGCCCAAAGTGTGCCCAACATAAAAGTCCAAGAGGATCACCATCGGGTCTTCCCTATCGGTTCCACAAGAACCAAGGACACACATCTCCATGGATTTATAACTGACCTACCTGTCTCCAGAGGACGAAACACCATTTGGGTCATTGTGGTCCGATTTTCCAAAATGGCGCACTTTGTCCCACTCACAGGTCTTCCAAACGCTCCACAACTATCAAAATTGTTCATATCAGACATCTTCTGGTTACATGGACTTCCACAAGAGATATTTTCCGATCGAGGGCCTCAATTTGTGGCTAAATTCTGGAGAACACTGAGTTCAGCTCTTGGAATGGAATTAAGTTTCTCCTCTGCATACCATCACCAAACAAATGGCCAGACTGAGAGAGTGAACCAAGACTTAGAGACTTTCCTACGACTCTTCATGTCTTCTTCTCAGGACGACTGGCTGGACTATCTTCCATTTGCTGAATTTGCTCACAATAATCTCTACCATTCCGCTTCCCATTCCACACCCTTTTATATGAATTATGGACTTCATCCATGTGTTCCTGCTTTCCAATCTCTTCCAGCTCTCGAAGTACCTGCCGCAGAGTTAGCCCTTCAGCAATTCACTAAGATGTGGAAACAAGTTCATGAGGCTCTGCTTAAAACATCCAATAAATAAAAAAAAATTGCAAATCGGAAACGGAAGGCTGTCCCTAGTCTGGTGGGTGATCAAGTCTGGATTTCTACTCGAAACTTAAGACTCAAGGTCCTGTCAAAGTCAGAAAAATATCACTATGCACACTGCCATATTTGCACCTCATACATGTCCGCGCTGCACATGCGTGAGCTCTCCCGTGCGTGCGCATACTCGCTGTTGCGTGCACCTGCAGGCGCACGGTATGCGCATTTACGGTAGAGTTTATGTGTTCGTAGCGTGCGACTCAATCGTTACATAATTTAACCATATAATGTATTTTATAAGTTAATATTCCCCTGAGTCCAGCAGGTATCAGTGGGTCTCAAATGGCTCTTTGACCTTAGAGATTCCCCAAACAATAGTTTGCATGTTGGGAGGGCTTCACATGGTGTTATGCATAGTTAAGCACAGGAATAGTAATTGAAGATTAATTGTATTCCGAATCAGTATCTTTCCCCGCAGACGGAGTACAATAGCCTTTAATTACACTGAGCTTTGAGACTCAATGAGGAGGGCCAACACCTGTGTTTACGAATGGGTTAGGGTTTGTCTCCAGAAGAATGATTGCTGAGATGTCATTGTCTCAACTGAAAGTGGACATCATGAATATCGAACAAAACCCAGAGACAGGGTTTTGTTTTGTATTCGCCAAACAATAGCTCTCCAGAAGACAGGAATGTGTTAGTCATCACCCAACATTTTGCATAACCAAGCTCACATGCTCAGCTCCCTGATACAAGACAGCCCACATACTGTGAAAGACACACTTCCTGTGGTTGACACACCCCCACAGCTGGAATGCAGGTATGATATTATCCACTGGAAATCACAGGGCTCACTCACTCACACAGCTACCTGGCACCCAGCAGCATGGCGGCTACATCCCCAGGACTGACCTCCAAGCTAAAGGCTAAGTATAGAATTCACATGGCTAGATAAGGAAATATAGACAGATTGCTTTAAGGTCAATGGTGCTGGTTTAAATAGGATATTGTAACTTGTTTGTGTGATAGATCTGGGAATCTGTGATGGTAGCTGGGACATTAGACAACCTGTAGCATAGCATTTGTGGTATTTGTTTGCCTATGGTGATTTAAAATAGATTGTGCTGGTTTGTTATAATATATCTTGTTAATCAGGAATACCACCATGCAGTTACTTTTGAATATGTGCTTGTAGCAATGGCAGGCTGATACTTGTGGGTACCTGGTGGTCTGGTCTTGTGATAGCTCATATGCTCTGGTTATTGAGATACTGTGTTTGCTTGAAATTGTGAAAGGTGATTTAGATGGTTTGGAATTGTAAAATCAGAACATATGCATTGTTTTGAGGCTTGGACATTTTGGAATAAAATGGAGTCTTGTGTCTTCTGCTATGTGATTGTGGTGTAGCAGAGAGTGCCATGTGTTTGGACCTGCAAATCTAAAATGGCTGCTAGCATCCCCCTTTCAACCATGTGTTGCAGTCTTTGGAATCATGGGAGGTTTCCCAAAATGGAGTCTAGCTTCTGTCCCATGCGGTATTGTAGGGTTGTGTATTTTCTCCACAAAGATTCTCAGCACTGACTAACATGCGCAGCGATTGTTCCTCACATGTGTAAGCTTCTCTGCAATCATATTGTCTTTATTGTTATTGTGAGCCATTTCTCTCTCTCTCTTCTCTTCTCTCTCTCTCATTTTCCCTTAAACATAATTGTATTGTATTTCCTGTGTAGTTATCTGGTTAGTTAGTCTGTGTTATATTGTAGTGTGTGACTTGTACTGTATTACTCTTTTTGCAAGTAATAACATTCATATAAGGCGTTAGACCCTAAGCACGGTATCTGTGTATTTCTTATAGTGTTAAGTATTCTCAGAGCGTCGGTGACGCTAGAACAGCTTTTGAGTTAATAAGGTTATACTGGGTTGCATTTACACCCTATCACTACACAGAGGTTTACAGTATAAGTACATTCCTTAAGGTATAGTTATTCTAGTTTAATTCTGTAAGTATCTGCAATGCCTGTGTTCACACCCTGTGCACAGCGTCTGCGCATACCCTTGCGGTACCTTTTGCGCCAATTGCGTACTGTGTTCTTTAACCTTTAACGTGTTTTTAATAGGACAAATATTATATACATTGTCAGTCCCTTCCAAGAAATTTGCCCCCAGATTCATTGGACCATATCCTATTGAAAAAGTATTGAATCCAGTAGCATACAAAGTGACGTTGCCTCCGTACTTGAAGATCCCAAATGCATTTCACATCTCCTTACTGAAGTCTCTCATACTTAACCATTTTTGGGCTGTGCTCCCTAGACCTCCCAAGGTGCAGGCTGCTCAAGGAGAAGAATTTGAAGTTCATAGGATCCTTGACTGTCGTAAAAGAGATGGTCATCTCCAATATCTTATTGACTGGAAGGGATATGGGCCCTCATTCCGAGTTGATCGCTAGCTGCTTTCATTCGCAGCGCAGCGATCAGGCAAAAAATGGCAATTCTGCGCATGTGTATGCTGCGCACTGCGCACGCGCGTAGTACTTTCACAAAAGCCATTGCAGTTTCACACAAGGTCTAGTGACGCTTTTCAGTCGCACTGCTGACCGCAGAGTGATTGACAGGAAGTGGGTGTTTCTGGGTGGTAACTGACCTTTTTCGGGGAGTGTATGTAAAAACGCAGGCATGCCAGATAAAAACGCAGGAGTGGCTGGGGAAACGTAGGCGTGGCTGGCCGAACGCAGGGCGTGTTTGTGACGTCAAAACAGGAACTAAACAGACTGAAGTGATCGCTAGCTAGGAGTAAGTCTCGAGCTACTCTGAAACTGTACAATCTTTTTTTGTAGCAGCGCTGCGATCCTTTCGTTCGCACTTCTGCTAAGCTAAGATACACTCCCAGAGGGCGGCGGCTTAGCGTTTGCACTGCTGCTAAAAGCAGCTAGCGAGCGATCACTCGGAATGAGGGCCATGGACCGGAGGAAAGGTCCTGGGTTTCTGAAGAGGACGTCCACACTCCAAGATTAGTCCGAGCCTTTCATACCAAGAATCCGATGAAAGCACAAGGGTGTTCAGAGTCCATCCTAAAAAGGGGGGGTACTGTCAGGCTCTGGAGTCTTACCTCTGGTGGGTGCTCCCTGCGGGTTACCGTCCCGCTTGTTGGCGCGGCGGCAGGGAGCTGCTGGCGGCGGGTCCTCTTGGACGGATGTGCAGCTACCAAGGGCCTGGGACCGAGGGTCTGGAGAGCCAGGTGCTGCGGCGGGGATCGCTGCGGTAAGGTCCTCTAGTGGTGACACAGTATAGTGTGTCAGAGATAGAAGCTGGCTAAAGCTGTGTGCTAACAGCTAATTATGTCTCCTGTGCTGGGAGCAGCCATGTTGGAGACCAGAGTATTACCAATGAAGTTCCAATCTGTGTCCAGCCAATCCTGCGTGTTCTCCCCTTACAAAAGGGGGCTAGCTCAGAGGGAGAGTGCCAGTGCTTCAAGTTACCTCCTTGTAAAAGGATCTCCAGATTTGTGCTCCCAGGTTACTTCTGGTTCCCTGGTCCTGGTTGTTCTCATCCATCGGTTACCTAAACGCTGCTGCAGTCCTGCTGTCTAAGTCCGTTGCCTCTCGTGGAAGCGCTCACGGGGTCCCAGGTCATAGAGGAGCTCCAGGTGCTAACAGCGGTTCCTGCAGACGTCTTAATTTCTTCAAAGTCCAAGTTCTTCAACCTCGTCTTTCAGTCACAAACCACAGTCTTCATTTCTTCAAAGTCCAAGTTCTTCAGCCTCGTCTTTCAATCACAAACCACAGTCTTCACTTCTTCAAAGTCCAAGTTCTTCAGCCTCATCTTTCAATCACAAACCACGTCTTCATTTCTTCAAAGTCCAAGTACTTCAGCCTCGTCTTTTAATCATAAAACACAGTCTTCAGTTCTTCTTTACCGGAGTTCTTCAGCTTCACTCTTCAAGTCATTTAACCATAGACTCTAATTCTTCCAGTTTCTTCTATTTCTCCATTATTCGTGTACCGCCTGATTATTCATTAAAACTACAGTTATCTTTCTACGAAGTCCTCCTTTTCTTTACGCCCTCTGGCCAATGTTAACACTTTGTTTGGCTTCCCCCCCATGAGGAGGAATTACATTCAGCCACCTCATTTACTCTCCTCACAGGTAGCTGTCCCTTCAGGCAAAACTCGGTTGTCGGAACCCCAACTTACGCCGAGCGTGACAGAGAGATTCTATAAAAAAGATATGAGTTTGATGTAACTAGATTGGAAGCAGCCCATAAAACAGCTCCTTCTGACAGACATATTTAAAATGCTACTTAAAGCTAGAGAAGAGTTGAACGCTTTTTCTCTCGCTGAAGTTCAGCGTAACCTCCATCGACTTAATCAAAGATTTTATGTTTTTGGGAATCGTGCTAGCAGACTTTTAGTGAGAAAGCTGGGAGGGAGACTTGTCAAGGAAAGAATTTTGTCTATCTATTCTGATAAGGGTCAGAAAGTGTCTGATCCAACTGGTATAGCCAATGTGTTTGCGTCATATTATGCAAAACTTTATAATCTCAAGGATGATCTTTCTATTACTCAGCCTAGCTCCAGGGATATCGATAACTTTCTCAACAAACTCAATTTGCCCTCTTTGTCGTCTGCAGCCTGTCTGTCTTTGAGTGGTCCATGGACGTTGGAGGAAGTAGAGAGGGCTATAGATTCCATGCCTAGTGATAAAGCCCCAGCCCCGGATGGGTACCCTTCTAATTTTTATAAAGCTTTTAAAGCAGACCTGGCTCCGGTGTTGATGACTGTCTTCAATGCAGCTTCAGAGACAAAGTGTTTTCCTAAAGAAATGTTGGAAGCGCAAATTATTGCCATTCCCAAACCTGGCAAACCTCCAACTAGTGTTCAAAACTACAGACCTATTTCGTTGCTAAACACTGATATTAAATTGTTTGCTAAGCTTGTAGCCAATAGACTCTGTCCCCTTTTGCCCAGTTTGATCTATCCAGATCAAGTGGGGTTTGTGCTCAATAGGCAGGCCCCGGACAACACACGTAGAGTAATAAACGTTATTGAGCATTGGGGGTCATTCCGAGTTGTTCGCTCGTTGCCGATTTTCGCAACGGAGCGATTAAGGCAAAAATGTGCATGCGCATGATACGCAGTGCGCATGCGCAAAGTATTTTAGCACAAAACTTAGTGTGATTGACAGAAAGTAGGTGTTTCTGGGCGGAAACTGGCTGTTTTCTGGGAGTGTGCGGAAAAACACAGGCGTGCCAGGAAAAAAACGCGGGAGGGTCTGGACAAACGGGGGAGTGGCTGGCCGAACGCAGGGCGTGTTTGTGACGTCAAACCAGGGACGAAACGGCCTGAGCTGATCGCAAACTGTGAGTAGGTCTGGAGCTACTCAGAAACTGCTAAGAATTTCCTATTCGCAATTCTGCTACTCTTTCGTTCGCTATTTTGCTAAGCTAAGATACAGAGGGCGGCGGCCTAGCGTGTGCAATGCTGCTAAAATCTGCTAGCGAGCGAACAACTTGGAATGACATGCTTTTTCAGGTTACGTTTATGTGACAGCACACAATACCGACGCCGGGATCCAGACATCTGAAAATCCAGACAGACGGCATGCCGATCGATAGGGACTATTCACACTCACGGGTGTCCACGACGCCCATAGAGTAGGAATATAACCTGTAGCAAGCGCAGCGAGCCACCGAGCCTACTGCGTGGCAAGCGCAGCGAGCCCGAAAGGGGCTTCACTCCACTGGCCCCCTGATGGCCATCTGGTAGCTAGGAGCCCGCCATCGGTATTGTGACCGGCGGTCTCCTGACCACCGGTCACACATAACCAATGCGTTTCTTCTGCCCCAGGGTTCCATTTCACCATACTTGATGGTTTACCTTTGTTGAAGTCTGATAAAGGAATTGCTGTGATGGCAAAATTAGGAATAAACCATCGGTAATACCCAAAAGGCTCTAACCTGTTTTTTATTTACCAGATGAGGCCAGTTTGGATAGCCTCAATTTTGTCCAGTTGGTGCTTAATAAGACCTCTACCTATGGTAAACCCAAAGTATTCAACTTCTACTATCGCTAAGCAGCATTTCTTTGGGTTGGCTGTTAGCCCTGCCTTTCTAATTACGTCCAACACTGCTTGCACTTTAACTAAGTGAGACTCCCAGTCTGGACTGTGGATGACCACATCATCCAGATAGTCAGCTGCATACAACCTGTGGGGCTACAAAAAGGTAACACTTTATACTGAAACAGACCTCCTGGAACAGAGTAGGCTGTTTTTTTCTTTTGCCCTGTCAGTGTCAAGGTTTTATTCACAGTGTTACCTGCTTCAGGTGATGACTGGAATCCTGCAGCTGCAACTTGTGGCTGAAATTGAGGAGGCTGACTATAACTCTTTCGCATGGGATTTGGGTAGCAGTAAGAACTGCCTTTGGTATGATTTGCTGGTAATGGACCACTGAGTGGTCCTGTACCGGACTGGTAACCGGCTAAAGAATGAAGCTGAACCAGACTGGTTAACGTCTGAAGAATGATACTGGACCAGACTGGTTACAGGCTGAAGAATAAAGCTGGACCAGACTGGTTACTGGCTGAAGAATAAAAGCTGGACTGGACTGGTTACCGGCTGAAGTATAATGCTGGACCAGACTGGTTACCGGCTGAAGAACAAAGCTGGACCGGACTGGTTCCCAGCTGAAGTATAAAGCTGGATCAGACTGGTTACCGGCTGAAAAAAAAAGCTGGACCGGACTAGCATCCGGCTGAAGGGTTATAGACTGGTCACCTGCTGAAGGGTTAAAGCAGGACCAGACTGGTTCCCGGCTGAAGGGTAAAAGCTGGACCTGGTATAGCTGCACAGAGGAATCAAATGCAGGATCACTTGTCACACACACAATGTAACTAGTTGCACAGGCCCTGAGTGCTTGCAAAGGACCTCATTTTATACCTGAGCAGGAAACAGCAGGAAGTGGCAGTGAGTGTATTCTCTCATTAGGCCCTGCTGTCATGTGATCAAAGGAAAGATGACAGAGCTCATACAGGAGATAGTGGGACCCTGAAGACTCTGTAGGGAATTCCTGCAAGCTGCAAGATGCCGGAGGCCTGTTTCACAGGACCCGACGGACCCCCCCCCCCCCCCCCTGCCAGACCCACAGCATTACAGGTAAGCACTTAGGATGCTGGCGCAGGTCCAGGATGGTGAGATATTTGGCTATTCCTAGCCATTCTATAAACTTATCCACACAGGGCATGGGTATGTATCAAACTTGGACACTGCATTTAATTTATGGAAATCATTGGTTTTGGGATTAGAAATCTGGGGCTTGACCATTCACTGTTAGACTCCTCGATGAAGTTCCAGCATATTCTTAATATCTTTAGAGATAGCCTTGTGCTGTGCTTCAGGAATTCGATATGGCTTTATGTTGGTTGACCTTGGCCCCTGGTTCTGTGACTGTGTCATGCTTTATTATGGCCAGTTGGCCAGGCAGAGTTGAAAACACATCCCTGTTCCTATTAAGGAATTCTTTAGCCTCATTCTTTTGAGTAGCTGACAGTGTATCTGATACCTTTACTTCTTGAACCACAGGTATTGAAGTTTATGATGAGCGAGGTTCAGCTGACTGGGCTACCCTATCCTTCCAGGGCTTAATTAGGTTAACATGGTAAATTTGTTCAGGCTTCCTTTTGCCTGGTTGATACACTGTATAGTCAACATCATTCACTTTCTCCCTGAACTCAAATGGACCTTGCCATTTAGCCAAAAACTTGCTTTCCAATGTGGGCATCAAAACAAGAACAGTAGTTCCAGGGGCAAATATACGTACATGGGCATTTTGATTATATACTCTCTGTTGAGCTTGTTGGGCCTGCTTCCTATGTTCCTTGACAATGGGCACCACAGCCACAAACCTGTCCTGCATCTGTGATACATGTTCAATTACCTTTTTTTTAGGTGTGGGCTGCCCTTCCCATATCTCTTTAGAAACATCTAGCAACCCTCTGGGACGTCTCCCATAAAACAGATCATAAATAGAGAATCCCATAGAAGACTGAGGTACTTCTCTAATAGCCAGCATCAAATATGGCAGTAAATAATCCTAATTTTTCCCATCCTTATTAACAACATTTTTTAGCATACTTTTTAAGGGATACAGTTGTTAGGTCGACCCAACTTAGGTCGACAAGCATTGGGTCGACCACGATACGTTGACATGTGTTAGGTCGACATGGTCATTAGGTCGACATGAGTTTTTCACTTTTTTTTCCATACTTGACAATCCACGTGGACTACGATTGGAACGGTAACCTGTGCCGAGCAAAGCGGTAGCGGAGGGAGGCACCTTGCCCGAAGCATGGCGAGCGAAGCGAGCCATACAAGGGGACACGGTGCACTAATTGGGGTTCCCCGTCACTTTACGAAGAAAACGACACAATTCCCCCCAAAAAAACTCATGTCGACCTTTTCACCTGTCGACCTAGTACAGGTCGACCTAACAACCCTGTCGACCTAGTTACACTGTCGACATAATTCATGTCGACCCAACAACCTATATCCCTTTTTAAGGTTTAGTTGAACCTCTTGACCAAACCATCCGTTTGGGGATTATAAACTAGGTTATCAGGTGTGTCATTTTAAACAATTTGCATAATTCCTCCATAATTCTAGACATAAAAGGGGAACCTTGGTCAGTAAAAAATTATTTTGTTATTCCCACCCTACTAGAAACATGCACTAGCTCTCTAGCTATTGTCTTAGTTGACATATTACGCAAAGAAATAGCACGAAAGGTGTGTGAAGAAGACCACATGGGGGTAATTCTGAGTTGATCGCAGCAGGAACTTTATTAGCAGTTGGGCAAAACCATGTGCACTGCAGGGGGACAGATATAACATGTGCAGAGAGAGTTAGATTTGGGTGTGGTGTGTTAAATCTGCAGTGTAAAAATAAAGCAGCCAGTATTTACCCTGCACAGAAACAAAATAACCCACCCAAATCTAACTCTCTCTGCACATGTTATATCTGCCTCCCCTGCAGTGCACATGGTTTTTCCCAACTGCTAACAAAGTTCCTGCTGTGATCAACTCAGAATTACCCCCCATGTTCTAAAGGTGGTAGGGAGAGGTATCCAATAACTTGGAAATACTTATCTAGAGAACTACTGTAGATAACGGTCCTTGGTCCAAGTATTCTTTTCCTTATTCCATTGTTGTAACTTGGTACTCGTACATATATGAAAAGTAATAACATAAAAAAGCGATAATATGCAGTGATTTCCAATGCAATGTGGATGGTATGATTAATGGTCTAAAAAAAATATTCTGAGCCAAATGAATGGTAGGCTAGAGGTGGCGTACCTAACTTACACAGTAAGGTATAAATAAACCCATCAAGGTTTCTTAAGATAACTGCTAGAGGTGGCATACCTCACTTATGTGGAAAATTGTATATCAAAAGCCCATCAAGGTATCTTTTGCCCTTCTTTTTGGAAATTTTAAGGTTACTTAATACTTTATATATGATATTTAATGAGAGAGAGGTGGGATCAATTGTATAAACACACCTCACACTCTCAAGAGTAAGAAAACACACTTCAAGGTTTCTTCCCCATTGACTATTATAAGGTGCGTACCATTACTCATGATAAAATTACATGGTTTCCTCATATTATGGTTTCTTTGTTTCCATGGATTTTCTTATGCAGTGTGATATAAAAAAGGCCACTTTATTGCATACAACACTGACATAAAAACAATTAAACAATTTATAAAAGTATTGTTCAGGAGAAGTGTGCAATGACCTGGGAGAGGTAGTAATCGGAGGAGCAAAGATCCCAATATAAAGGTTCATATCTTCCTCCAGGGTTGCCTTCAGGGCCGTCTTTTCGTATGGGCTCAATGGGCACTTGCCCAAGGGCCCCAGGAGTATAAGGGCCCTATGCTGATAGCTGAGGGTCCCCTCTTTCTAGAGGTACCAGATTTTTTAAAATCGGCCCTGGGGAACTGGAGATATCTGACTTCAAAGCAGTGGTCCCCATCCAAGACTGTTAATTGCTCTTCCCAGCCAGATATCTCAGGTTTTGTCTGACTTAGAGTTTTTCTGAGGGTATACGCCAAAAGCTGGGACTCTCCACTTTTGGTGGACACTAGCAGCTTGTCTCTACTATGCCCAGAACCAGAGATATCAGCCTTCTAGCAGCTTGTCCCTGCTCCAGCTCCACACACCTGGCATGCAGTTTTATATTTTCGTTGGTGGATTGCTCTGGCTCCTGAACTCTGATCCCCAAGTCCCCAGTACCTCCTGAAAGGTGGGCCTCTCTAGTTTTTTATCCCATTCAAAGCTATGAAATCTATTTTCAGGAACATGAGATATCTGCAGTTAAGCAAGCTGCTCTCCACCCGTAAAATGATGAATATTAAGCCCACTTCACTATCCACCCCTCCCCTGTGTACTAAACACCCCCTGCCACCCTGGAAGTCATGTACCGGGGCCCCTTCATTCAGCCCAATGCCCCCTTCTACAGTTTAGTGTTCCCCCTCCCGCCCCATCTCCCACCATCTGTGCAGTAAAGGAATAATTAGCAGAAATTACTGCTCCAGGTTCTACATGCTGAGCAGAAGACAGAACACCCTCTACCACCAGCGGGACATCAAAGCTGCTGATGATAGCACCCCCCATCCCTACCGCTGGAGGATGGTAGGTGGCCCAGTGCATTGCTGTGCCCAGGAGCCTACACTGCTGTTAAAATGGCCCTGGTTGCAGTACTTGATACACCTGTCCAATATCTCATTTAGCTGATGCGTTACGAGTTAATGTAACTCTTTTTCAGGAAACCTCGATGGGCTTATTTACCCTTTACTGTGTAAGTTAGGTACCTCACTTCTAGCCTACCAGTCATTAGGCACAGAATCAATTTTGAGATCATAAATCATAATTTAAGCCATTATTTCGCAAAGTAGATTGACTGAGGATATCGGGTAACATAATCCACTATTACAAGACTATACTGATGACTTTAACAAGGGCTCAACCAGATGCATGGCTATCCTGTCATATAACAAGCATTGACACTAGGGGGCTTTTAAAATGGGGCATTGGAGCATGATACTGGCACTTGGGGCAGGAAGAACAATACTCAAACACGTCTTTATTTCCCCCCCATCCCCGCCGGGCCAAAGAACCACCGCAAAATCCTCTCAGTGGCTTTTTCAGTCCCTGCTGAGTGTACTGCTGTGATGTGACCATGAGCTAGGTCCCAACACGGTTTTCCTTCTACAGTTTGGGAACCATGAGCTGTTGTGGGTACATAATATATGATATGAACTAAACTAGCTTAAAATCTGAGCTAGTGTTTGGTGCTAAACAAAATTCATTGGAGAAGTGGCCGAAAATATGAACCACCACGCAGTTAGGTTCAAGCAAGGAAAAGGAGGTCTGGAGGCATACATGAAATACTATATACACTCTAATCAGAAAAAAATAGCACCTATAGCCATTAAACATACGAGTACTACCCAGAGAGGTGGGTGTAAGCATCACACCACTAGGGTCTCCAAACAGAAAAAAATCTTCGAAAATTAGAGAGCTTAACCTAGGCTGGAAGACCTTATAGAAAAGCCATGAGCATGAAAACATGTAAAGAAAATAACATTATTAAAGAGCATGTATTATTGCTGTATAGAGTTGAATGAGCCCAAGGAGGTGCTAAGATGATCAGAGCTCATCAAGAGCAATGTATCATAGCAGTAAGGGTAATAGGTTCTCATGTCTCAAGCATTCAGTCCAAACAGACACGGTCCATAGCTCCAGTGACTGATATGCCCCATTTAGCCTAGCCAGCAATTGAATACAAGCCTCGACTGTAGAGATTACATAAGAATTTGTGCCTAATTCAGACCTGGGGGTTTATTTACTAATATTCGTGTTTGAGTCGGTTTGTGTAGTGTTTAAACTCATTTTTTATCGGGTGCATTTCATGCAACTTTTTGGATCTATTTACGCTAATTTACGAAGCTGTCGAGTTTTTGGTTTTCGTGTTTTCCAATGTTGATGGCAGTCATTTTTTTTTTGGGCCCATTTACGGCCGTCATTGTCGTTTGCGTTCGTGTTTTTGTTGTTTTTACTTGTTTATTTTCTATGTTAAACGCGGCAGGGTTATTTACCAACCACGGCCGCATTTTAACTTTTAGTTTAGTTTTTCACCCCCGTTCGTGATTGGTTGTCTTTCAGATGTAGGAGTGTCTGTGCGCAACCATATAAATACGCCCCAAACCGTCCGCACCTTGTGGGTTTAGTTAGTGGTGAGGAGGGAGGTTGTGCTGTGGAGGTTGGTAAGTAGTTGGTTTGGTGAGGATTTTTTTTTTGCGATTTCTGAGTGTAGTATTGTGTTTGAAAGTAGTCTTGTCATTCTTGTAGTCTTGTTTTTTTTGGTTTTGTCTCATTTTTTGTCCAAGTGTTTTTGCTTTATAATCCCTTGTCAGTGTGTGTGTGTGTGTGTGTGTGTGTGTGTGTGTGTGTGTGTGTGTGTGTGTGTGTGTGTGTTGTGCAGTGGTAGTGGAGGAGTGTGTTGTTTGTCTTATTTTTTTTCTGTGTTAATTGTTCAACCACACAATTATGTCTGACTCAGAGGTGGTTGAGGTGGCTGAGGTGAGTAAGGTGGAGGGTGTGAGTGAGGGGGAGGAGGTTGGTCAGGTGGAGGAGGTGAGTGAGAGTGAGGTTAGTGAGGTGGAGGAGGTGGGTGAGGTTGCTGCAGCAGCCTCAAGTGACAGTGATAGTGACAGTCAGACAGCTCCGCAGCCACGCACCACTACTAAGACTGGGTGGAATGTACAGTTTAGTTATGCTGAAAATGTGGCATTGGTGCGGGAGCTGATGAAGTATCAGCGACAGCTATTTGGGCCTGAGTCCGCCAAGGTGCCAACACGGAAGAAGACGGTGTTGTGGGCGAAAGTTGTTGCTGCTGTAAATAGTGAGGGGGTGGTCAAGCGGACGGAGGGCACGTGCCGCAAACGGTACTGTGACATAAAGCGACGTGTCAAGTCCTAAATGGCCAAGGAGGTGAAGTCGGCTCGCAAAACCGGTGGTGGACAGCCCTATATTGCCAGATATCTGGACTATGAGGAGCCCATGCGGAGTTTAATACCTCCAGAAGTAGTGTCTGCAACCCATGTCCGTGATTCCGATCGGCCCAGTAAGGATAGTGAGCATGTGTATTTGTCTTAACATTCTATTACATTACTTCTGTCTTAATGTTTTTTGTAAATGTGTGTCATGTGACGTTGCATATTACTCCCATCTTCAAGTGTGCGTCAGCAAAGACATTGTTTTGGGTAATGTTTTCTACAAAAGCCAATGTAACAGTACTTTATTGTATGTCATGTGGTTTTTTAACAGTACATTTTCCATGTGTAGTTTGGACTTGGTGTGTCATTGAATTGTCCAGCAATAATGTTTTCCTTTTGCACATTTTACAGTTTGAAAGTTGGACTATGGGGGTAATTCCAAGTTGATCGCAGCAGAATTTTTGTTAGCAATTGGGCAAAACCATGTGCACTGCAGGGGAGGCAGATATAACATGGGCAGAGTGTTAGGGTCTGCTGCTCTGTGCTGCCACGTCGTCATGGCAACCGGGAGACAAGTGCTAGCGGAGTAACCTGAGCGTAGCTGATACTCCGGTTCGGGTCTTTTGCTGTGCAGTGGTTACAAGCTCTGTGCACGGCAGGGGATCCGGTGCTGGTTTTTGTGCTCACAGTCTGAGAGGTCTGAGTGGGGCGTGGACAGCACCTGCTATATAAACCCTCTTCTCAGGTTAGGCAGATGCTGCTGAATCTTTGTTGGTTAGTCAGTTCCTGAAAGCTAGCTAGTACTGTGTAAACTTTGTATTTGTTTGTTGCTTACTGCAAATAGGCCTTGGGATTTGGTATTACACTCTGCCAATCCAGACCTAGCAGTAAGACTGGAGTCAGTCGTTTAACCTGCTGGGGTTCTTTTGCTACTCTGTGAACCTAGCAAGTTTGCGGCTGTATTCTCAGACTTGCCTGCCAAAATCCTTTCTCACTGTGCAAGGTGTTCAGGTGTCAGTTTAGTGGCAGTAAACTGAACCAGTGCACTGCAAGTGAGGACTAGGATTGTGGAGACTCTCCTTGTGTCTATTATTCCATCTCTGACCAAGGAGTTTACTGCCACACCCGTTGGTAACCCTTTAGGGTTTTGCTGTTGCCCTTAGCAACAGCATTTCGGGTTCTCTACGTATTAAATCACAACATCTCGCTTCTTTCCATCTGAGCATTCCTAATACTAGGGAGACACCCAGTTTCTTAGCCTTTGGGCTTCTCTGTTCACTTTGTGTGTATTTTGTTACCCTATCACCTTTTGTGTATGTAATGTCATATTCCCCAGTCTGTCTGTGAGTTCATTTGTTTTGCATCCCTCTCCGTTCAGACACCAGTACATTCCTGCTGGCACTGGTGTGCATAACATATTCAGCAGCCCAATACTCCTGTTGAAATTTTGTGGGAATATGGAGCATACCCCTCAAAATACTTTGCAACAGGTGGTCGATCAGGTGCAGGTCCTGACTCGACAATTTAATGATTTGTCCATTAAAATGCACACCTCGCAGGCCGCTGGCGGAGCTCCCGCAGCAGCAGTACCTTCAGGGGTTAAGGAGCCGAAAGTAAATCTCCCGGATCGTTTTTCTGGAGATCGCTCGCAGTTCTTTTGTTTCAAGGAGAGCTGCAAGCTATATTTCCAACTTAGGCCTCAGTCTTCTGGGTCGGAGATTCAGCGGGTGGGCATAGTGATTTCCTTGCTACAAGGAGACCCACAGGTCTGGGCATATGGGTTGCAGCCTGACTGTCCGTCGCTTAAAAGTGTTGATGCTTTTTTTACGGCACTGGGCATGTTGTATGATGACCCTGACAAGACGGCCTCAGCCGAGGCTCAGATTTCGATCCTTAAGCAAGGGCGAAGGCCAGTTGAGGTTTATTGTACGGAGTTTCGGAGATTGGCCCATGATACCCAGTGGAATGACCCAGCCCTGAGACACCAGTACCGAAGAGGTCTTTCTAACCAGTTAAAAGACCAACTGGTACAATATCCCTTGCCTGATAGCTTGGATCAGCTCATGCAGTTATCCATTCGGGTGGATAGACGGCTGAGAGAGCGCAGGCTTGAAAGGGAGACCGAGGTTTCCTTCTTTCCCAAGGGAACCTCAGACTCTGAGGAATTTTCCGAGGAGCCTATGCAGATTGGGGCTACCCGCCTCTCCTCGCGTGAGAAGACGCGGAGGAGACAGCAGGGGTTATGTTTGTACTGTGGGAATAAAGGTCATGTGGTAGTATCATGCCCAGAAAAGCCGGAAAACTTCAGGGCCTGAGGGTGATGGGAAATATCCTGTCAGGCCAGAAGTCAGAATTTCCCAAGAAGACTTTTATCATTCCGGTGACCTTGAAGATCCTCGGTCAAACTGTCAAGACTGAGGCCTTTGTGGACAGTGGGGCCGACAGGGTTTTTATGGACCGCCAATTCGCCCTGAAACACTCTGTTCCCTTAGTACCCTTGGCATCGGAAATTGTGATTTGAGGGTTAAACGGGGAACCATTATCCCAGGGTAAAATTACCTCTTGCACTAGCCAGATTTCTTTGTTTATTGGAGCCACACACTCTGAAAAATTGTCCTTTTATGTGACTGTCTGTACTTTTGCCCCATTGGTGTTGGGGTTACCCTGGTTAAGGGCCCACAATCCTCAATTTGACTGGGTCTCTGGGGAGATTCTTAGTTGGGGTACTGATTGTTTCAGGAGTTGCTTGAGCCTTCCAGTCAGGCTTTCGCAGCTAAGTTTGCCAGGATTGCCAGGATGTTATGCAGATTTTGCGGACGTGTTCTCCAAAAGAGTTGCAGAGGTACTACCTCCCCATCGCCCCTATGACTGTGCCAAATGCTAAGCTTCCCAAGAGCAGGTTGTACTCCCTGTCACGTCCTGAGACTCAGGCTATGGCAGAGTACATTCAGGAGAACTTGGCTAAGGGATTTATCAGACCTTCACAGTCTCCAGTTGGGTCGGGGTTCTTCTTCGTGGGTAAAAAGGACGGTTTGTTGCGACCCTGCATCGACTTCAGGGAATTGAACCGTATCACGATTAAAAACTCATACCCACTGCCTCTCATTTCGGTCTTGTTTGACTAGCTTCGTACTGCCACCATTTTTTCTAAGATTGACCTACGCGGTGCGTACAATTTAATCCGAATAAGAGAGGGGGATGAATGGAAGACTGCCTTTAATACCCACTCAGGGCATTATGAATATTTGGTTATGCCTTTTGGGCTCTGTAATGCCCCGGCAGTCTTCCAGGACTTCATGAACGATGTGCTCAGGGAATATTTGGATAGATTCTTAGTTGTATACTTAGATGACATCCTAATCTTCTCCCATTCCCTAGAGGAACATCGGAAGCATGTACGCTTAGTCCTCCAGAAACTCAGAGACCACCGGCTTGGGGCGAAGCTGGAGAAGTGCGAATTTGAAGTTCAGCAAATCGCATTTCTAGGATATATTATCTCCCCAGAAGGTTTCCAAATGGAGGGTTCCAAGGTACAGGCAGTCCTGGATTGGGTGCAGCCCACTAGTTTGAAGGCGCTTCAGCGTTTTCTGGGCTTTGCAAATTTTTATAGACGATTTATCGCTGGATTTTCGTCTATAGTGGCGCCCTTGGTGGCACTCACTAAGAAAGGGGCGGATGTTGCTCACTGGTCTTGTGAGGCCAAAGCGGCTTTTGCCCGTCTCAAAAGGGCATTTGTCTCGGCCAAGGTGCTGCGACACCCAGATCCAGAGCGTCCTTTTGTGGTGGAGGTGGATGCCTCTGAGATGGGTATTGGGGCAGTGCTCTCTCAGATGGGGGTGTCTGATAATCGCCTTCATTCCTGTGCTTACTTTTCCCGTAAATTTTCGCCTGCCGAGATGAATTATGACGTGGGTAACCGGGAATTGTTGACTATTAAGGATGCACTCGAGGAGTGGAGACACTGGCTTGAGGGGGCTAAGTTTGTGGTCTCAATTCTCACCGACCATAAGAATTTGGCATATTTAGAGTCAGCGAAGCGCCTCAATGCCAGGCAGGCACGATGGGCTTTGTTTTTTGCTCGCTTTAATTTTTTGATAACATATCGCCCTGGGTCAAAAAACATCAAGGCTGATGCGCTCTCGCGGAGTTTTGCTCCAATCCAGGAGACCACCGAGGAGCCATTGCCCATTGTGTCCCCATCATGTATTAAAGTGGGCATTACCCAGGACCTCTTGTCATTAGTCCTTAGAGCACAGGAGCAGGCTCCTCCAGACCTTCCGGTAGGTCTTTTGTTTGTGCCTCCTAGGTTAAGACAGCGAGTGTTCCTGGAATTCCATGCCAAGAAGTCGGCAGGTCACCCGGGTATTGCCAGAACTCGGGAGTTGCTATCTAGGCCGGTGTGGTGGCCCTCGGTGGCCAGGGATGTAGATCAGTGGGTTCGGGCATGTGACATCTGTGCCCGAAATAAGACTCCTAGAGGGGTTCCTGTTGGCCCATTACATCCACTCTCTATTCCATCTAAGCCATGGACCCACATTCCAATGGATTTTGTGGTGGACTTGCCCAAATCCTCGGGGATGACAGCCATCTGGGTTGTCGTTGACAGGTTTTCGAAGATGGCGCACTTCGTTCCATTGGTTGGGCTGCCATCGGCCAGATGCCTGTCTGAATTATTTATGCTGCATGTTGTGCGCCTCCACGGGTTGCCACTTGATGTGGTCTCTGACCGCGGATCCCAGTTTGTGGCCAAATTCTGGAGGGCATTTTGTTCCGATCTCCAGATTTCTGTCAGCTTGTCGTCAGGCTACCATCCGCAGTCTAATGGGCAGACTGAAAGGGTGAACCAGTCCTTGGAGCAGTTCCTCAGGTGTTATGTCTCCAAGTGTCAGACTGACTGGGTTGCTCATCTGTCCATGGCGGAGTTTGCCTATAACAACGCGGCTCACTCTGCTACAGGGATCTCTCCCTTCCTTTGTGTGTATGGGCATCATCCTAAGGCCAATTCTTTTGACCCCCTGGACTCCACGCCTGGTGGTTCCTCTGTGGTTTCGGTCCTTAGAGGTATTTGGAGGAAAGTGAAGAAAGCCCTTGTGTCTGTGTCATTAGTGACCAAAAGGGTTTTTGATAAGCGGAAAAGACCCTGCAGCTTCAAATTAGGAGACTTCGTCTGGTTGTCTACCAAGAATTTGAAGTTGAGACAGCCATCTCATAAGTTAGGCCCCCGGTTCATCGGTCCTTATAAGATCACTAGGGTTATCAATCCGGTGGCATTTCAGTTAGATCTACCCCGTTCTTTGGGTATCAATAAAACATTTCATTGTTCCCTTTTAAAACGGGCGATTAGTAATCCTTCTTCCAGTGGAAGACCTTCCCCTCTTCTGATACGTGGCCAGAGGGAGTTTGTTGTTGAAAGGATTCTTGACTCCAAGATGGTTCGGGTCGGCTGTCATTATTGGTGCACTGGAAGGGGTATGGCCCGGAGGAGCGGTCGTGGGTGCGCAGTTGTGATCTTCATGCCCCCAGACTGTTACGCTCTTTCTTCTCGCAGTTCCCCGATAAACCTGGTGGTAGGGGTTCTTTGACCCCTCGTCAGAGGGGGGGTACTGTTAGGGTCTCCTGCTCTGTGCTGCCACGTCGTCATGGCAACCGGGAGACAAGTGCTAGCGGAGTAACCTGAGCGTAGCTGATACTCCGGTTCGGGTCTTTTGCTGTGCAGTGGTTACAGGCTCTGTGCACGGCAGGGGATCCGGTGCTGGTTTTTGTGCTCACAGTCTGTGAGGTCTGAGTGGGGCGTGGACAGCACCTGCTATATAAACCCTCTTCTCAGGTTAGGCAGATGCTGCTGAATCTTTGTTGGTTAGTCAGTTCCTGAAAGCTAGCTAGTACTGTGTAAACTTTGTATTTGTTTGTTGCTTACTGCAAATAGGCCTTGGGATTTGGTATTACACTCTGCCAATCCAGACCTAGCAGTAAGACTGGAGTCAGTCGTTTAACCTGCTGGGGTTCTTTTGCTACTCTGTGAACCTAGCAAGTTTGCGGCTGTATTCTCAGACTTGCCTGCCAAAATCCTTTCTCACTGTGCAAGGTGTTCAGGTGTCAGTTTAGTGGCAGTAAACTGAACCAGTGCACTGCAAGTGAGGACTAGGATTGTGGAGACTCTCCTTGTGTCTATTATTCCATCTCTGACCAAGGAGTTTACTGCCACACCCGTTGGTAACCCTTTAGGGTTTTGCTGTTGCCCTTAGCAACAGCATTTCGGGTTCTCTACGTATTAAATCACAACATCTCGCTTCTTTCCATCTGAGCATTCCTAATACTAGGGAGACACCCAGTTTCTTAGCCTTTGGGCTTCTCTGTTCACTTTGTGTGTATTTTGTTACCCTATCACCTTCTGTGTATGTAATGTCATATTCCCCAGTCTGTCTGTGAGTTCATTTGTTTTGCATCCCTCTCCGTTCAGACACCAGTACATTCCTGCTGGCACTGGTGTGCATAACATAGAGAGAGTTAGATTTGGGTGTGGTGAGTTCAATCTGCAAGCTAAATTGCAGTGTAAAAATAAAGCAGCCAGTATTTAACCTGCACAGAAATAAAATAACCCACCCAAATCTAACTCTTTCTGCACATGTTATATCTGCCTCCCCTGCAGTGCACATGGTTTTGCCCAATTGCTATCAAAAATCCTGCTGCGATCAACTTGGAATTACCCCCTATTTTTTTTTTTTTTTTCAGTTATCCATGTGCAATGTTTCTAAAACAGTGGTTGACATGTTAGAGGCTGGAGTAGTGCAAAGTGGCTTTGAAGGCAGTTACATGTGTAATTTCATTAGTACTGAATGTAATATTGTTTAAGACAAACCCACTATTTGTTGGTTCAGTTTGAGTCTGTAGTTGTACCCTGACACAACACTGCAGACTTAGTTACCTTACTATTAAGATGGTTTTTGTTTTGTTTGGTTTTATTTGTTTTTTTTTGGTTCATATTGTGCTAATGTGTGTTTGTAGTGCCACATCAGAGCATTTTCTATATTGCATCTTTCATTAATTACTTTACATTTTAAAATTAAGATGTGTGTGTTTTGGCTTGTTAGTGTATGTATTTGTAATTGTGTCCTATGTCTGTGTCCTGTACATTATTTCCTGTGTTGCACTTTCCATAGTGCATATGGCTATTGGGCAATGTGTGTGTTTTTCATAAAAAAAAAATTTCCATCCGAAATTTTTGCCACATAAATAAACATCCATTTTTGTAAGATGTAATGTTTATAAACATAATGGGTGGATTTATCAACAATAGCATGAATAAATTAGTTATTTTATTTGTTTCATTATTTACAGTGTTGAAAAAAAGCAGTATTGGTCGTCCTACAGTCACTCCCATGACATCTGATGATGATGATGCTGCTGCGGAAGCAGGTAAAGTGTCCATTGTAGTATAGGTTATGTTTGTAAAGGAATGTCCATAACAAAATTACACTTTAAATACTAGGTCCATCAAAAGAAGTCTTGAGCAGCAGAAGGCGGACTCCTGTACCACACCAAACAATAATACATGTGGCAACAAAGAAAGCAAGGTCTGATGTCCAGTCCCAACCACAGCAGTCTACCCCGCCACAAAGATTGTCTATACAGTTTCTTCGGTCCCACCACTTCAAATTTTGGACAAACCTCCAAGACGCCAACCACACTCCCCTCATCTTGATTGTGAGTAAGAAACTGTAAATAATAAAAAAATTAGTCATCTCGTAATAATCCATTTAATTAGACTAATTAACTCAAAATCCAACAAAATCTGCTATACTTACCGAAAACACTAAAACATCAAATGGAATCTGAGCAAAATGGCCTTGTCCATATCCAGTAAAGATATGTATGTCCACTTCAGCCATACAGTAGCAGATTGTGTGGAAGATGCTCCAACATAAACACCTGTGTAAGCTTGGCAAATAGTAAGGTTTTTTTCCTCAATTTCACAGATGTGTTTGTCCTAACATTGGCACCAACATGCAAAAACATTACTATGTTTTTGTTTAAACCACTATAAGGCAACACATTATGGTTTAAAGTGTGTTTTTATGGTGGAGTATGTCTGATCTACCATACAACTCATGTGCTTGCTTTAAGAATGAAGTAAACAGACACATTTGCCACAAACAGGAATATGTCTGTATTTAAGTTCTGAGTGATGATGTTGCTATGCTGGATATCTGAAAGCACCATTCAAATACATGTGTTCCATGTTTATTGCTTTGTATTAATTTCTCTAACATATGGTTAACTAACGGCAAAATGATTCTAATTCCAGATTATAGTACTGGTACCAGCATCCCTACGCAACAGCAGCAACACAGTGACATGGATGAGACAATCATTTTACAAATGCAGCCAGTAATCGAAGGAATCAGCCACCCAGCACCTGTGAGTACACCACCACAGCAAAGCACACCACCACAACACAGCCCAACAACACCAGTAGCACAAGGCCCTGATCAAGTGTTTTGGGACATTTGGGCTACACAGCAGGCCACTAATCAAGATTGCCTGCGTAGGCAGACCCACATTTTTTCAAGCCTACAATCTCACCTCAGAAGAATCAGCAGAAATATCAGTCGCCAAATGAACCAACCACCAGAATTGCCAATACCATGGAAATCATGCGTGCAGACATTACACATGTTATGGGCAACTTACAACGCATAATGGAAGAACAGCATAGACAACAGCAAAGCTATATCAACATCTTAGAAAACAATCAAATGATCAATTAATCTATCACCAGAATTTTAGAAAATCAAAATGCTGCAACACGTGAACTCAATACCACCCTCACTAACCTCAATGAAACACTCACATCCCAGCACCAACAGCAACCAAGCAGCAGTTCTGGTACGACTACTCCTATTCTATCGCCAGTGTCCTCACCACCAAGGCGCTCCACCAGAGCATGCCAACACGACAGTGGTAAAGGCAAAGGCCAGTCCAAGCAGCCAACCAAAAAAACATAAAAAATATAGACACCGATTTCTGTATAGAGAAGAAAATAAACACAGTTAGTAAGTGTAGGATTGTCAGAATATATATAACACTTAGCACCTTGTAAATTTTTACAACATCATTAATTATAACT
Source organism: Pseudophryne corroboree (assembly GCF_028390025.1). NCBI lineage: Eukaryota > Metazoa > Chordata > Amphibia > Anura > Myobatrachidae > Pseudophryne > Pseudophryne corroboree. The sequence continues at coordinate 622,405,354 of NC_086445.1, forward strand.
GTTACAAACAACAACAGGATTTTTTGCCTCACATTTATTCTTTAACATCTTTGTATTTTTTTGGAGGAGGAAAATGTTCTTTGAGCTGCACATTGATCTTAGCATGCAGTAACAATACCACTTGATTTGACTATCTAATTAATATTTCTTGATTCCAATCATTCTCATATCCTGCAGACAGACTAATTGGCAGCCATGCAGAATGTCTTTAGCATGCAGAAACCAGACCACTTGATTTTAATTAACTAATTTCTATTTCTTGATTCAAATCACTCTCATATCCTGCAGACAGACTAATTGGCAGCCATGCAGATTCATCCATGACCAATACAACTTACAATGTGAATTTTAACTCTTTTACATTTCTTCTCTAGACAACATTACAACAATAACACAATTGAGTTTGCAAAGAGTGTCCTAATATGTTGTCAATAAAATTAGATAATTCAGTCCCAAAATGATGACATTATTGTTGTGCCATGTTTGTGTGTGGGAAAAATGAGTAATCAGATTCTACAACATGATGCAGAAACAAAGAAATTGGAATTATTTGAATAGAAAAAAATGTGTGTAATAATGGATATATGTTGAAAACTGTGTATTGACTTATGAATCTGCAAGTTTACTCCAGCCTACATAACGAAATACATTTTTTGGATGAGACTAAGTTTGTGTCCCTTAAATACGATGGAGCATCACACATAGGGACACATGTATTCCTCAAGGCTAACATATTATATGTGGAGAAGTGTTACATTAGGACGTTACACACATTCATAAAGGAAAATACATACTCAATTACTATGTGGATAATGTGTGTTTTAAAGAAATTATCAGAAAAAGTTTATTAACACTTATCCAGACTTCATGCATGTCACTCATAATCTGTTGTTTAGAAAATTTAAATAAACACAATACACATGCTGCATTTGTTTGGCATAAAGCGAGGGTATGTTTGTATGTCTCAAGGAGACAGACACATTCTGAGTAATGGTTTTGAAGCGAAAAACGGGCAACATATATTTAGGCTTACACAACAAATGAAAGAAGCAAAAAAATACTTACCTTAAAAATAACTATTTATGAGGTCTTGCCTAACCTGCCTCCCTACATCTGTACTCCAAGTGTCACCAGATGTCTCTAATTCCTCTGCTTGCTGGCTGCTTTCTTCATCCTCCTCGTCATCATCAACATGTGGCAGATGTTGTTGCAAACACATGTTATGAAGAAAGCAGCAGCAGAACACAATTTGAGTCATCTTCAAGGGACTATACAACAAAAGGCCACCAGACTTATCCAGACACCGAAACCTAGATTTCAGCACACCAAAACATCTTTCTATCACATTCCGCGTGGACTTATGTGCATTATTGTAATTGTGTTCAGCAGGGGTATCAGGTCGGGACAATGGAGTTAGAAGCCAAGAGAAACAGCCATATCCTCCATCACCTGAAAGACAGATATAGTAACGTGATGCATGTTAAGATACAGCAACACATAAGTAACACACTGTATTTGGCCAAAGTATACACAGTCCTACACATATCAAATTACATACCCAGCAGCCATCCATCTGGCATTTGTCCGTCCTCAAACTTATCAAAGAGGGATGACTGACTGAGGATGAAGGAGTCATGGCAGCCCCCAGGGTAACCAGCAACAACACTCATTATTTTGAGTTTTGCATCACAAACCACCTGCACATTTGTTGAGTGGTCTAGATGACGATTAGTATAGATGTGCTGCCTGCCCCTAGGTGGTCTCAGCTGAATGTGTGTGCAATCTATGGCTCCCAGCACATTGGGCATGCCAGCAAGCTCATAGAAATCTACCCTGATGGCATGCCACTGAGACTCCTGGGTAGGGAAGCATATTGAGGCATCGATGTGGGGCTGCAAAACAGCCAACACCTGTGTGTATATTTGATAGAAAATAAAACATGAGATTTTAGGACAGAACATCATCACTGGCCACTGAGAGTAATTAAAACCAACCAAAAACAGAGGAGGTAGTTAGGTATACATCACTAGTGTTAGTATTCTTGAAAATGAGGGCTGTGAGATTCCAATGACATCCCCAGACACAGCCTGAAAGCTCCCAGTAGCCATAAAGTGCAACACAGCCAGGAGTTTGTGCAGGCCTGAGACAGGGCGAGAGCGTGCTGTCTCAGGGTCTAGGCCCAGTTTGACAAGGTCATACAGATGGAAAATGTTGTTACGATTTAGACGGAACATCTGTATGACCCTGTCATCGGACAATGCGTTCAAGTTTAAACACTCCCTAAAAAATGAGGCCTGCGCAGCCTCCGCGGAACCTGTACAACCTGCTGACCATGTTCAGTTTCTTGGCCCTGGTTACTTACAGGCTGAAGTCTGAGTCTGAGGAATACCACAGCACACAAAAGAGGGCAGTACGGATGGTGTAATGGTTAGCATTACTGCCTCACAGCACGTACTTGCGTGGGTTTCCTCCGGGTACTCCGGTTTCCTTCCACAATCCAAAAATATACTGGTAGGTTAATTGGCTCCCAACAAAATTAACCCTAGCATGAATGTGTGTGCGTGTACATGTGATAGGGAATATAGATTGTAAGCTCCACTGGGGCAGGGACTGATGTGAATGACCGAATATTCTCTGTAAAGCGCTGCAGAATTTGTGTGCGCTATATAAATAACTGGTAATAATAAAATAAAAGATCACTGGTCCACAGTCCTGCAGCCATTTCTGAGTGTAGGTTGTTTAAAATGGGCCTAAGATCATTTTATAGGCATCCTAATTCAGGTTTGAATGATTTGTAAGTGGCAACACATGTAAACACGCCTGAAAAAAGCAGGTCTATTTTTTTGCTGCTTTTTTTAACGAATCGCAAAAAAATACGACCGCAATTGAGCACTCAGAGACTAACACCCAAATACGAATGAATAGTGAATACCCATGTTGTATGAAATAACAGCCGCATTTGACCGATGGTCTATCCATTCGTATTTCTGAACTTTGCCGTTAAAACCACTACGAATAGCCCAAACACTGCCGAGATTTGTGCTTAGTAAATTCCCGTGTTGGGACTTAGAAAAAAAAACACAAATCGGACAAACTCGGATTATTAGTAAATATAGGCCCTGGTCGCACGCAGGCTATTTTTTGCACTGCAGCGATCAGGTAATTGCTGCCCACAGGAGAGAGGGGATTTGCTGTGCAGGGCTGCAAATGCTTGTGCAAAGAGCTGTACAAACAAAAGTTTGTGCAGTCTCTGCACAGCTCAGGACTTATTTACCCGCTGCGATGAACCAGGACGGAGCTGACGTCAGAATCCCTCCCTGGAAATGGCAGTGCACGCCTGTGTTCGCATGGACACTCCCTGAAAACAGTGAGTTGACGCCCCCGAACGACCTCTTCCTGTCAATCTTCTAACATCACCGGTGCAATCGCTTTCTTTGTTAGATCCATCGCTCCCTGATGAAGGCTGTCGCCATGCGCAGGTGCACTTCAGACCTGATCGCACCGCTGCAAAAAACGTCAGTGTGCGATCCAGTCTGAATGACCCCCTTAGAGTCATACATCACCTGGTTCTTTTTCAGGAATCCCCAGCAATAGGGTATATCATTCTCAAAAGGAGCAGCAATAATAGCATAAAACAAACGTCTCTTGGCTAAAGTATGTGCAAACAAAACAGAAAAAATATGAAGTCCTTCCAGCAAATTGTATCTTTCAGCTTGCCTGGCCAATCTGAGGGTATTCTCCTTAATTTGGAAGAAATTAATTCTCATGAAGGTATCTTTGGGGGAATTACCAGCTCTGCCTCGCGGCCTAGGCAAACGGTGAACTGGATCAATGAGAAGATCTTGTGTCTAAGATGTGAACGGAAGTTTTTTAAGTAATTTGGTCACATATTCTCATAGTTCCACAGAAGCAACTGTGGGTCCTGATTCAGACCAGATTGCTGTTGTGCGAATTCACACAGCTTCCGATTATTGAATGCACATGCGTATGCACTGCAATGCACAGGCGCATTGCCAAACAGCGACAGGATGGTGCAAAAATTTTGATTGCAAGGCAATTGACAGGAAGAGGACGTTTGGGGGTGGTAACTAGCTGTCACACGCCAGAGGCGGTGTTCGCCGCGCTTACCCCTGCGTGTCTGCTGGTCTGTGTTGCGGCCTCCGCCTTCGGTGGGCCACAGGCTCCGGCGTCTGGCTGGCGCGGCTCCCGGTGGTTCTCCAGGGCATGGGCGCCGCCATGACACCTGGCATCACATGGACGGGGGGCAGGTGACGTCATCAGACTGCTCCGCCAATCCAGCGGTGGCGGGAGATTCAAAGTCAGACGCCGGACAGAGCCTCAGCGCCTGAGTATCGTCTTTTCCCAGACGTGGATGCCAGCGCTCTTGTTCCCGGCAAGGATCTCTGAAGTTGTACTCCAGTGTCTCCGGCATTTCCAGGTGCCAGTTCGCTGCACCGGTTCCAGTGTATCCAGCGGCCGCTGTGTCTCTCTGCGGTCCAGTCACCAGTGCTCCTAGGAATCAGCGTGGGCTGCGAGCCCTAATCACCGTTCTAAAGCTCTACAAATCAACAGCGTCTGAAACCACTGCACGTAATTTCTACAAACCATCAGCGTCTCAGTCACCGATCTCAAGTTCTACAAACCAACAGCGTCTTAAACCCCTGCACTTAAGTTCTTCACATCATCAGCGTCTCAGTCACCGTTCACAAGTTCCACAAATCAACAGCGTCTTAAACCCCTGCACATCATCAGCGTCTCAGTCACCGATCTCAAGTTCTACAAACCAACAGCGTCTTAAACCCCTGCACTTAAGTTCTTCACATCATCAGCGTCTCAGTCACCGTTCACAAGTTCCACAAATCAACAGCGACTTAAACCCCTGCACATCATCAGCGTCTCAGTCACCGTTCCCTAGTTCTACAAATCATCAGCGTCCTAAACCACTGCACTTGAGTTCTTCAAATCACCAGTGTCCTAATCTCCGCTCGCAAGTTCTTTAACCATTTGTATCTTTAACCACCATTTATGAATTCTTTAAGTTATCAGTGACTTTCAAACATCACCCACAGTTCCTTCAGTCACCAGTATCTCTAATATTGCTCACAAAACCCTTCAATGGGTCTGGACATTCCCTCATAAGTTCCTTTATGATTTATGACTTTAAGTTGTTCTTTTCCTGCAATAAAGCTCTTCAATATTTCACCAAACCTTACTGTCAGCGTCCTGTATGAGGAAATCCTATATTAGGACACCCCTGTTCCGGCTCAGTTGTGGTTCCTATCCCTAACCATCGGAAGAGTCCCCGAGTCCACAACACCCTCAGTCTAGGCCAGTGACAGTATACTCAGGCCACATGGACCCGGGGAATCGGAACCCAGAGGCAAGCACCATGCAGGACCTGGTTTCCCGAGTACAGAGTCAGGAAGCAGTACAGAATCAGGTGATGCATTATCTCCAGGAATTATCTGGCCGGCTGGATCAAATCCAGACTTCTCTGGCTTCAGTGGTTCCAGTTCCAGTATCCGCTCCAGTGGTTGTCTCTAGCAATGTCCTTGTCTGGAGCCAGGTCACGCCTTCAGCTTCCCACTCCCCCTCGTTATAACGGGAATCCAAAGAATTGCCGTGGTTTCCTCAATCAGTGTGAGGTACATTTCGAACTCCTCTCCCATAACTTCCCTACTGATCGATCTAAAGTGGCATACATTATCTCTTTGCTTGAGGGTTCAGCGTTGGAGTGGGTGTCACCGTTGTGGGAGCGATCAGATCCGTTAGTTTCAAGTTATACCAACTTCATCACGTCATTCCGAAGGATCTTTGATGATCCCGGCAGGACGACCGCTGCCTCTGCTGACTTGCTCCGAGTTCGACAAGGCTCTCGTACAGTGGGACAGTATGTGATTCACTTTCAAACTATAGCTTCAGAACTGTGCTGGAATAATGATGCCCTTAGGGCTGCTTTCTGGAACGGGCTCTCGGATCTATTAAAGGACGAGTTGATCACTAGAGATCTGCCAGATTCCTTGGAACAGTTGATCTCACTCTGTGTAAAGGTGGATCTTCGCATGCAGGAACGAGGTGGTGAACGTAGTCGGTCAGACCGGTCGAGATTCCGATCTCTACTATCGAAGCAAACAGTTATTTCAAGTCCAGACGAACCCATGCAGATTAATCGGTCTCGGTTGTCCCCAGAAGAACGTCAGCGTCGTCGTGAGGGTAGACTCTGCCTCTACTGTGGAGCGGAGGATCATTTTCTCAAGTTTTGCAAGTCTCGCCCGGGAAACGGGCAGTCCTAGCTTGTTCTGGAGGAGTCGAGCTAGGGGTTTTTTCTCAATCTTCTCCGGCAGTGGACTATTTACTCTCCGTGTCTCTGTTTTCTGAGTCTGAAGTCAAAACCGTTAAGGCACTGTTGGACTCAGGGGCTGCGGGGAATTTTATTTCCCTTTCCTGTGCCCAGAATCTGGGTTTGAAGTTACGGTCGGTCGAACGACCTATTACGATAACTGCTATTAATGGTACCCAAATTCCTAATGGTCTGATTTCAAGTCGTGCTATGCCAATCAAGCTGCAAGTGGGAGCTTTGCATCAAGAACATCTGGAGTTCCTTGTGATTCAGGAGATGCCTCACGATCTCGTTCTTGGTCTTCCCTGGCTCAAGCTTCACAACCCTCACGTCGACTGGAGGTCGACACAGATAATTTCTTGGAGTCCATTTTGTAATTCGAATTGTCTCACTCCTGTCTACCCGCTTCGTGTATCTTCAAAGTCGGACGAAGAGCTTATTCCAGAGGCTTATCAGGAGTTTACAGATGTGTTCTCGGAACAGGCGGCCGATCAGTTACCACCGCATAGACCCTGGGACTGTCCTATTGTGCTCATTCCGGGGAAAATGCCACTTCGGGGTCGCACTTATCCTCTATCAGTACCCGAGACTCAAGCTATGTCAGAATATATTAAGTCTAATCTGCAGAAGGGGTTCATCCGCCCCTCTACTTCCCCGGCGGGAGCAGGCTTCTTATTTGTGAAGAAAAAGGACGGAGGCCTGAGGCCATGTATCGACTATCGTGGTCTAAATGAAGTCACCATTAAGAATAAGTATCCTTTGCCGCTCATCACGGAGCTTTTTGATAGAGTTCGCGGAGCTCGAGTCTTCACCAAGCTCGATTTAAGGGGAGCTTATAACTTGATACGTATCCGACAAGGGGACAAATGGAAGACGGCCTTCAATACTAGGGACGGGCATTATGAGTACTTGGTAATGCCGTTCGGCCTAAGCAACGCCCCCGCCATCTTCCAGGGATTCATTAATGAAATCTTTCGGGATATGTTATACCTAAATGTAGTGGTATATTTGGATGACATCCTGATATTTTCGAAGAATCTCACTGAGCACAGAGTACAAGTTAAGGAGGTACTTCTTCGGTTGCGAGAGAACCATCTATACGGCAAGATTTCCAAGTACACCTTTGAGGTCCCCTCTATTCCATTTCTGGGTTACATTATTTCAGGCACGGAGTTGCGTATGGATCCGGAGAAACTTTCTGCTATTCGGGACTGGACTCAGCCTCTTTCCTTGAAAGCGGTGCACGAATTTCTAGGGTTTGCAAATTACTACCGGAAATTCATAAGGGGTTTTTCTACTATTGTGGCGCCTATTACTGCCCTAACCAAGAAGGGGGCTGACCCAAGCCATTGGTCCTCTGAAGCTGTAGCAGCGTTCGCTCAGTTGAAGGCAGCCTTTATGACCGCTCCGGTACTTCAGCAACCAGACTTTTTAAAACCATTCTTTCTGGAGGTTGATGCTTCTACGGTGGGCATTGGTGCTGTACTTTCGCAGTACGCTCCAGATGGGAAGTTACATCCATGTGGTTTCCATTCTCGCAAGTTCTCTCCTGCTGAACTAAATTACACCATTGGAGACAAAGAGTTGTTGGCAATAAAATCTGCCTTGGAAGAATGGAGATATCTTTTGGAAGGTGCTAAACACCTAATTACGATTTTCACGGATCACAAGAATTTGCTGTATCTCAAGACGGCCCAGTGCTTGAATCCCCGTCAAGCAAGATGGGCGCTCTTCTTTGCCCGATTTTCGTTTGTCATTAAGTACCAGGCTGGAACTCTTAACACCAAGGTGGATGCCCTATCCCATTCCTTAATGGCTTCGGATTAGGAGAATTCCGTTGAAAAGGCTTTGATTCTCAGTCCAGTTTCGATTTCAGCGGCTCCCACCGCGTTGGGTCCTCCTTCTGGAAGAATGTCTGTGCCAGCTAAATTTCGACCAAGATTGTTGCAGTGGGCTCACATTTCCAAGTTTTCTGGCCATCCTGGAGTTCAAAAGATGTGGGAATTTCTACGAAGATCTTATTGGTGGGACACTATGAAGAAGGACGTTCAAGAGTATGTCAACTCGTGTCCTCAATGTGCTCAGCACAAAATTCTTCGTCTGCCTCCTGCGGGGTTGTTGCACCCATTGTCCATTCCTAAGAGGCCTTGGACTCATATCTCTATGGACTTTGTTACTGAACTGCCTCTCTCTAAGGGTCATGATAATGCTGATTTAGATTACCTTATAACTTCACACTAATGGGTAAGAGACACAGTACGCAATTGGCGTATGGGGTACCATAAGGGTACGTATTTAGCGTAGCATACGCTAGGCCATGATCGAGACGCACATGCGGCACGCTCGCTCACAGCTTAATGCGTGGTGTAGAGCACGCTATAGGCGAGCGACTACCGTAATGCTACGCTATCAGCGTAGCGGACGCTCGAGACCACGAGGAGATCACGAGCGGCGCAGACGCTCACAAGATGACAATCAGTAAACCTTGAATGTAACACACAGAAAGGATATTCTTATACTGTAAACCTTGTACTGAAACACTGTAGCGATATAACGCTGCTTAACCTTGTTAACACTAAAGCTGTTTGAGCGATCGAGACGCTCCTATTACCCTCTGCAATGTAATGAACACACAATACCGTGCTAAGGATCCAACACCTTTACTAACAAGCTTTTAGTTATATCGAAAAGGGGTAAAACAGTTACAAGTCATACACTACATACTAACATATAATTTTAACAGAATATCTAGACAGAAATATATAATAACGTTACAATCTTAAACTAAACAGAGAGAGAGAGAGAATGTGGCCAATACAAACAAAGAGCGAGATAATCACAGAGAATTACTTACACACACTGGGAACGATCGCAGCGCAGCCTGGTACCAGCTCTGAGTTAGTCAATATGAAAACCGTTTGTGGAGAGTGGGGGAGCTGTTCAGGCTGGCTGATCTTATATACACTGAGTACAGTATACTACAAAGGGACCTACAATCTCATTGTTCATTGGACACAGGAATGTCTCCTCGCATCATATCAAAAGGTCATAGGTTAGTTTGAACAGGTGGGCTGTGACTATTTCAAACAGCTCAGGTGGGTGGGAATCTCCGGATTCCCGCCGCATGGATAATGAATCGCAAATATATGAAATGTCCAGAATCTACTAATGGCCATAACTAAACGCAGGAGCGATTAATCTTTACCTAACCAGCACCGGATTGTTGCTATTAAAATACTCTTCAGTTGGTACCAGACACAGCTGTTCAAACCCTGTCTGACCCTTCGTACCATACAAAGAGGGATTCCCAAGTCCGTGAACAAGTCACATTAAACAAACTTACAGTTATTACTAAGGGGAACATTATCTATAAAACATGCTATATGGATTTATTATCTAACGATTGAGTTGCCCGCTAGACGCACACAAACTCTACCGTAAATGCACATACCACGCGCTCGAGCGCATGGCCGAGGCGCCATCACGCGGCTGCGAGTATCCGCACGCACGGGAGAGAATGTGCACGTGCAGCAGGCATGCGCATGAGGTGAATATATGGCAACGTGCAGCGTGATATTTTTGTGACTTTGACAGTCCACCCTTTGGCAGTCATCAATAACTGCCACTTCCTAAAAACAGTTCAAAAAGAGAAAAATATATGTCATGTAAAAATACATTTCTATGATTGGGTAAGGGAGAAGAGAAGAAGGTGGGAAAAAGGTATGACCTAGTGAGATAGTAGAAGCATGTATGTATGAGTCCATGTTTGAGGGGTCATGTATCATCGTGCCGTACGTGTTTCAAATCAAGCTTCGAGGTATTGCTAAGTATACATTTGAATTCCTTCTTATCCCGTAGTACGGGTCTGTGGATGGGCTGTCAAACTTTACCGAGCTATTTTCGGCTTTTGGTTGCAACAAAATGGGGGAGCACATTTTAGTTGATGATACATGAATGGGGGGATATGTGAGTGCTGATATCTGTGCCTATATTCCCTATCGACTATGTGTGTCATTACCTGAAGGTTGTAGAGATGAAGATAAGAAGCAATTATGGTAAATGCAGTCATAAACTATGTGAGTTTAATGTACATTTGTTGCTTGAGGTCTTGTCTTGTGTCTTGTCTCGATGTACGTGTTGACTGTAGTCTCCCGATGCTTTTGCTATAATTGCTTGAGCAAAAAGCTTTCTCAATGTCCATAGACTTACAATCTTTGAAGTGTTGGGCTATCGTAAAATTTTAGAGTCACTAGGGAAAATGGGGGTCTATGACATTGTCCATCAATGGTCTGTGTAAAAGGTTGTCAAATTCTTCTTCCAAGCGGATGTCTTTGTACCTTGGAGGAAAACAAAGGAGAAACGGGTGAAAGAAACGGACCGTGGAATCACATTTTCATCACAACATTGTCTCTATTGTTGGGTCATACATCAAATTAGTCGTTGTTAATACAGTGTCCTCGCTTCTTAAACTCATCACTCGGGCACTACGTTTACACTTCGTTAAAACCCGAACGCCTCTAAATATCAGACCAACCAATATGGCGACTCCCAGAATACACAAAAGAAATTTCCCTACATCCATGATAATACCTTGGGCCCATTCTCCTAAACCAGAGAACCAATTTCGTGGGTTCAACCATGACACCCAACTGGTCAGCTCATTACCCACAGCAGCAAGGGTGAGATTGTGTTTCCTTCGGAACTCCCATTTTAATTGTAAAATGTCATCCATCTTTTGGTCTATGACCTCGGCTGGGTCCTCCGTGCTGTTTGTAATGTACGTGCAGCACTTGATTCCATATTGAGTTGCCAGGGTTACACAATACCCGCCTGTCACAGCTGTGAGGTAACTGAGAATCATCCTATGCTGAACCAGTTCCGTTTTGTAGGCTTGTAACTCTTTCCCAGTGTACCTGAAGGTGTCGTCATACATTTCGGTGATATTGTCTAATAAATTTGCAAGCGCAGATATATATTTATAATTTATCACTCCTCTAGCGGTACGAGTGATATCTAACGCGAGTAGGAATTGAATCCCGGTGGATTCATGGATCAGGTCAGGTGCCGTTTAACGATGTGCTCGTAATGAGTGTGAGTATAAGGAGCTTGGGCACCACGGTGAATATCTTTCATTTTAGTGTGGGATACAGTCATTACCTCAGGCAGTACTTTTCCAATATAACATAACCCTTCTGAGTTTGGGGCAAGCCACTTATACGCCTTCCTCCCGCATATGAAGTATGCATCATCGGGGAGAACATATGGGACGGAGTGTGACATAACCATATTACAGATTTTCCATGTGAACTCTCCTAACCCTAATTCTTCCATCTGTTTAGTACACGTATCAGTTTGTACGATCTGTGCACAGTATCCTGGTGATACTTCTCCAACTCGCATGATCCTACTTCCTAAGGTGTACCTATACCGAAATAATTTCCTATGGTCGGCTATCTGGCGTATAAGTTCTGTGTCTATGGGCAATCTGTCGGCTCTATGTGAGAATGTCATGGTTTGATTACTCCATGACACTTCCCAATTTCCCGGCTTTCGGGGATTGGAAATGTTAAAGCACACTAAGGACCTGTCCACATGATATTGGTGGAGCTTCAAACTAGGAGGACTAGAGATATTAAACCTCTTGTCCACCGGCCTCCCACCACTTAGCTCAAGTACCTCTCCTACCGTTAAAGGGAATGGTACTAGTCCTGATTTGCTATGGCCTTGAGGTACTTGAGAGCATACCCAACAGTCTGTCTGATTTAACACTTTACCCACTAAGGAGTGATAGTCACTCAATGGATGCCGGTCCATGTGGACATTAAAACTGGACTGACATTTCTTTATGCACCCATCCTCAACTATATTGTCACAATGCCTACAGATGCAGTTCTCTTCAGCTAACAATCCTTCACAATTCCTTCTATTGTCAATGCTACCAGTTCGTTTTCTGATACTCGCCTTTACTCGGAGATTATGTTTTTCTTGGAAATCTACGCCTCCATCCTGGTCATCAGAACCCATTCCTGATCCTTTCTCGACCTCCATGGTACTCTCACCGAAACAGACTGCTCTGGTCAACATCATGGCCAACAGGAAAATCCGGATCACAGTCTCTTGGGGCAAGTCCATCTTTGAGGAGTAAAAGGAGAAAAATAAGAAGGGGGAAAGGAAATAGGAGGGAGGTGGGAACTGGAGAAAATAACAAATGGGAAAAAGAAGTCTGGCTCGACAAGCTTCCGGTCTTGTTATTCTCAGCGCTCAGGTGTCGTCTCAATCCTCCCTGAACAGACACTCTAGTGATACAACCTCTACCGTCTGTTCTTTATCACGGGACCTCTCTGGGTCAGTGACCTTTTTACAATGAGACGAATGGACCCAAGTCTCTCTCTCGGCAACCTTCAAAGCAGTTGTGCTGGTCAATAAGACTTGATATGGTCCTTCCCATCTGTCAATAAGGCAACCTGAGCGTAGAAAATTCAGTATCATTACATAATCCCCAGGTTCAATGTCATGACAATTACTGTCTGGCACATCAGGAATCACCAACTTTAGATTATCATTCTGATTCCTCAATTGCTTACTCATCTTAACCAAGTACTTTACGGTTACTTCATTGTTACATTTCAAATCATCCTGGGGGTTAATCATAACATGGGGTTGTCGACCAAACAGAATTTCAAAAGGAGACAGATTAAGAGGGGACCTGGGAGTGGTTCTGATGCTGTATAATACGATTGGCAAAGCTTCAGGCCATCACGTCCTGTTTCAGTCATTACCTTGCTCAATTTATTTTTAATAGTGCTGTTTACTCTTTCCTCCTTCGCGCTCGCCTGGGGGCGGTACGGAGTATGCAGCTTACTATTAATTCCCATCAACTTACACATTGTTTGAAAGACTTCACCTGTGAAATGGGTACCCCTATCACTTTCAATTATTCTAGGGATACCGTATCTACACACAAATTCCTGCACAATTTTCTTTGCAGTAAATACAGCGGTATTTGTGGCCGCAGGAAATGCTTCAACTCAATTTGAGAATACATCAATACAGACCAAAACATACTTTAAATTTCTACAAGGTGGCAATTGTATGAAATCAATTTGTATTACCTGGAAAGGGCCATCTGTCGGAGGGATATGGGATGGCTCTGTCGGTATTGCCTTTCCGATATTCTTCCTCAAGCAGGTGAGACATGTCATTGCTCTTTTACCCGCATGGGAAGAAAATCCTGGGGCGCACCAATAAGCTCTTACTAGCTTGCACATCCCTTCTTTGCCTAGATGAGTCAGCCCATGTGCTGCTTCCGCTAGACTTGGAAGGTATGCTCTGGGTGCCACTGGTTTACCATGTCCATCTGTCCAGAGTCCTGAGGACTCCTGGTCATATCCTTTTGACTTCCAAACTGCCTTTTCCTGTGGGGAACACAAATTTTGCATTTCACACAATTTCTGTGTGTTTACAGTATTAAATACCATCAGTCGTGTACTATCTGTTTGTATGGGGTTACTAGCTGCTGATTTAGCAGCTTCGTCTGCTCGGCTGTTACCAAGTGATACCGGGTCTTGGCTATACGTGTGAGCTTTACACTTGATAACAGCCACTCTGTCTGGTTCCTGTATCGCTGTTAGAAGTCTTTTGATGTGGGCTGCATGCGCTACGGGTGTGCCAGCTGCCGTCATGAAATTTCTGAGGCGCCATAGGGCTCCGAAATCATGGACTACTCCGAATGCGTACCTAGAATCTGTGTAGATATTGGCTGACTTGCCCTTAGCCAATTCACATGCTCTGGTCAGGGCAACCAGTTCAGCAACTTGTGCTGAGTGAGGTGGGCCTAGCGGTTCTGCTTCTATGGTACCTTGGTCATCTACGACTGCGTATCCAGTACACAAGTCTCCCGAGTCCGTCTGTCTGTGACAACTACCGTCAGTGTAGAAAGTAAAATCTACATCTTCCAGTGGGTTGTCACTGATGTCAGGCCTTGCTGTGAAATTTTGGGTCAAATATTCCATACAATCATGTGTGTCATCCTCTGTATTAAATCCTCCTTCACCATTATTCTCATCCTCCACCCTTTGTGCCTGTCCAGGCACACCTGGGAGATACGTTGCAGGATTTAATGCGCTGCATCTCCTTATGGTAATGTTTACGGGGGCCATCAATGCCAATTCCCATCTTGTAAACCGCGCTGATGAGACGTGTCTGGTTTGGGCAGAATTCAGTAAGGCTGACACTGCATGTGGTATATGAATTGTGAGGTTGTGTCCTAGCACTACATCTTCGCTTTTCGTGACTAGCAATGCTATTGCTGCAACGCTTCGCAAGCATGTGGGGAGGGATCGCGCTACCGTATCTAGCTGAGCACTGTAGTAGGCTACCGGCCTGCTGGCATCACCATGCTTCTGGGTTAAAACACCTGCTGCGCAACCAGCACTCTCTGTTCCGTACAGCTCAAAGGGTTTCCCATAGTCAGGCATACCTAATGCCGGTGCCTGTGTTAGGCACTGTTTTAGTCTTTCAAATGCCATCTCAGATTCGTCTGTGTGCGAGATCCGATCAGGTTTACTTGATGAGACCATCTCCTGCAAAGGTAGGGCTAGTATGGAAAAACCTGGGATCCAGTTACAGCAATACCCACACATTCCTAAAAACGTTCTAATCTGTTGCTGGGTTTGTGGCAGGGTCATGTCACGAATTGCTTGAATTCTATCAGCGGTAAGGTGTCTCAGTCCTTGTGTTAGACAGTGTCCCAAATACTTCACACGAGTCTGGCATAATTGTAACTTGTCTTTGGAAACCTTGTGTCCTGTGTCTGAAAGATGAGACAGGAGCTGTTTCGTATCTCTCAGGGACGCTTCCAATGAATCTGAACACAGTAGTAAATCGTCCACGTACTGTATCAATACTGATCCACTCACTGGTTGGAAAGACTGTAAACAATCATGCAGAGCTTGTGAGAAAATACTTGGACTGTCTATGAAACCTTGGGGTAAGCGAGTCCATGTATATTGAACTCCTCTGTATGTAAATGCAAATAAGTATTGACTGTCAGGGTGCAGAGGTATCGAGAAGAAAGCGGAGCAGAGGTCAATCACAGTGAAAAATTTGGCAGTGGGAGGGATTTGCATTAGGATGACAGCTGGATTTGGCACTACGGGGAATTGACTCTCAACTATTTTGTTGATCCCTCTTAGATCCTGCACTAATCGGTAACCCCTCCCCCCACTCTTTTTAACAGGGAAGATGGGACTATTTGCAGTGCTGGACGTCCTTACCAGAATGCCCTGTTGTAGCAAGCGCTCTATTACAGGGTAAACTCCTAACTCCACCTCTGGCTTCAGAGGATATTGTGGGATTTTTGGAGCTATCCTACCATCTTTTACTTGCACAACTACTGGGGCTACATTTGCCATCAATCCAGTGTCTTGTCCATCTTTGGTCCAAAGTGACTCCGGTATCTGGGAAATCATTTCTTCTACCTTGGACGGACACCTATTTATAATAACAGTGTGTGACATTAATCTTGTTGGGGAGTCTAGCATATCTTGCGCTTCCTGAGCGTGGTTTTCGGGTATGTCCAAGAACACACCTTCAGGAGTACAGTATATGATGCATCCCATTTTGCACAGTAAATCTCTCCCTAAGAGATTAGTCGGAGCCGATGCAGCCAGCAGGAAAGAATGCTTGGTATGCAAAGGCCCTATCGTAATCTCTGCGGGTTTGCTTAAAGGGTAGTGCTGTACTACTCCTGTTACTCCCATGGCTGGAATTGTTTTACCAGTGGTTCTCATGCCCACGGTTGAATTTATCACTGACTTGGCCGCCCCCGTATCTACAAGGAAATTTAGAGATTTACCAGCTACATCAATTGTGACCTCGGGTTCACTTCCAAGGTTCGCAATTAATTTCACTGGCTGCAGATTACAGGTGTGGCCTCGCCCCTATGGTGCGTGGTGGCCTCCCTATATTGCGCTGGCAGCTATTACCTGTGAAGGGGGTAAATGGGATCTATCAGTGACTTGCCAGTCTCTTTTTGGGGGATACCTTTTTGTTTCCCCTGCGTGTGGCTCATAACTCCGTCTCTGCGGTCCTTGCTCCCAATTTCGTGTGTCATGTCGTTGTCTAGGGGTTTGGTATGATCTTTGTGCATTCTTTGATTTACAGTCTCGTGCAAAATGTCCCTCTTTATGACAGTAATAACAAGTTACCACATTTGACTTACCCACAGGGGTCGGAGATTTATACAGAGATGGCCTTGTGGTCAGGGCCTGTATACTTACGGCCATTAACTTATCACTTTGTGACTCCCTGTGACTGGTGATATTCCGTTCATGATCAACAGCGGCCTCTCTCAAAGTAGCCACCGACAGACCTCGCCAACATGGTTGGGTGGTCTGTACCCTTGTCCTTAATACTTCTTTTAAACCTTCCATTAACACAGATACTGCTACTGCTCTATGATTTACATTTGTTGTAATGTCTTCTATGCCTGTATACTTAGCCATTTCCTGTAGTGCCCGATGAAAATAATCAGCAGCTGTTTCTCCCTCTTTTTGTCTGATGGAAAAAAAAATATTCCATTTGGCAACAGCTGGAAAATACTCTTTTGACTGTAAATTTATTCTCTTTACATTATCTTGGTTGTACACATCCGTAAGGGGTACATCTTCATCTAATTTACAGTCAGCTAAAAATCTTGCTGAGTCGACATTGGAGGGTAAACATGCCCTCAGCAATATCTGCCAGTCTTTGTTATTGGGCTCCACAGTATTTCCTAGATCTCTAATGTATTTCTGACTAGCAGCTAGATCTTTCCTAGGATCAGGGAATTCAGACACCATTGTTCTTAATTCCATTCGGGAAAAGGGGCAGTGCATGGCGATGTTTCTGACAGGAGTGATTCCTGAAGTGTCAGTTTTCCCATTTGGCACTGCTATTACCCTAACGGGATTAAGTCCAATAACATCCTTCTGAGTAGATTCTACAATATGTGGTGAAATGGTTTCAGCATAGTGTATGGTGCCGTACTTACCAGATGATACGACCTCACCTGTCCCTCCGCTAGGGAACTTTGACGCTAATCTTACGGGTTGGGCCGTGCCCACTGTTGTTTCTGCTATGGTGGCTGCTAGAGAGAGTGCCGATATTATCCTGGGGAAAGTTTAAAACAGGGTACAGCTTGCACGGGTTAGTATTTGCATCAATAATCTTAGTCACATTATTCTTAACATTTATACAGTTACTAAGTGCATGTTTATCATTCACCAGTGTGCCATTCTCTGTGACCACCTGCTCTCCCGTTATGTATGGTGGCGGTGGCGCCGTGGCTATCAGTTTCTTGATAGGGTTGGATCCAGCCGCCTGAGCCAATCCTCTCTGTATTTCACCCTCCTGCTGCCATAACTGTAAATAGTCATAATGTTTGATTCGTCTCTTTGCAGATTTAATGAGACATATCCTTCTCCTTAGATTTTGCAACACATCTGGGCTAAAACTGCCTACCCGTGGGAACTTTTCCCCATCGTGCACAGTCATTCTTTCCCATTCATCGCACAAAACCTCTGTGTGTGATCCGTATTTCTCACACATTACATACCTTGCCGACCCGATTGGTCGGTTTACTAAGTCAACCCGAACCGAGGTTGATCGCCCCCTACCTGAACAACTGGCCCCCATCCTTGCAGGTGTTGCTTTCACTACCTCTGACCTTCAAATCAGGGTCTTCAGCGAACCCTTACAAAACCAAGATGTCCTGGGCAGGCCGGCGGCGAAGTTTACAGAGTACTCCACTCACTCGCCCACGTCGACCAATACGCCCACACACTGCCTTAGGGCTGGCGTACTCAACCTAGGGCCCCTGCGACCTGAACCTCTAGTTACTGGAACATGTGGGTGTGATCCGAAGAGCACTTAACCCTTTCCAGTAACTATTGGTTGTTGGATAGTTCCCAAGTGACTAGCGAACTTCCCTTAAAATAAAAAAATATTACACAAATCACGTTAGAATGTACAAATAGCGTTTATGACCCCTCTAGCGTACGCAAATGGTACTGGGTCAAGTTACTAACTAATGCACACAATTACGTGCGGTACAATCGTTCTGCACATAAGCAACTAATCTTATGTGCGGAGCGACCAGTGGAATCGAAAATTGTGGCTGCGAATTCCTTCAGCCTGAGCTTAATGGCCTATATGGGTATCGCACCAACCCTTTCTGGTGTTGTGCTACTCTTTATCTATAGCGGACTTCTTAGTCTGCTGTACCTGGACCTCCTGGTCTGTCTGGACCTCCTGGTCTGTGCTACAGTAGACCTCCTGGTCTGCTATACTCTAATGCTCTTTTTTAAATGTTTAACAAGGGATGCCTCCCAAGCCACCATGCAGTCACTTACACGTATGTACCTTCACGAGAACTCAATGATTTCCTTTGGTTCAAACCCCAAAAATTAGAAACTTATATATATATGTATACACACTCTTTCACCTCATATACACTTTACTTTAGTTTCTGCGCAGAAATCCCTTTCATTCAGTAACACAGTTCAGTCCAGATGAGTTGCAAATTAGAGAAGGATCTATTAGCTTAAAATTTTGGACACTGAAATTGACTTGCGCTATTATCGCGTTGCCTCCTTTTCGCCTATTTAAAATAATACTATCGTGTGATTTGTATTATGTGGGCGTACCCAGACGCTCCGTTGCGTAATATACGCTCCGTGCGTCGACCCTTGCGTCGCGTACACTCGTTCTGCCCCTTGTTAGAGACACGTGTACGCAAGCCAGGTATGTCCACAGTAACACAACTAACACGTTTATCAATGTAAATGACCTTTAATTGTAATCATCTACTGAACACCACACAGAACTTCCTTGTATTTTAGGCAAGCCGTGTGCGTGTTTTACAAATTACTTCCTTACGTATTAATATTAACTTTTAACTACCAATAGCAACAAATCTTTCTCAGCACGTTATCAATTGTGAAATGGCAAACAGGAAGGTGATATGTGAAAATACACAAATGAAAAGAGATACAGTTGTGTGTGTGCGTGCGTGTGTACGCAAAACAGAAATAAACAGTTTTAAAAAAACAATAGCGTATTGTTCTTACCTCCGGTTCCGGATCCCACCAGCACTCCTTCAATCTAGCGAAACAGACGCTTATCTAGTCAGCACTCCTGTATCCCGATACGAAGGGATACTGCCTTCCCGCCCTTGCTGACAGATAACGTTTGTTTTCGCTAATGCGGATATGTGGAGGACGGACGAGCCGCCAATTGATAATGCTGATTTAGATTACCTTATAACTTCACAATAATGGGTAAGAGACACAGTACGCAATTGGCGTATGGGGTACCGTAAGGGTACGTATTTAGCGTAGCATACGCTAGGCCGTGATCGAGACGCACATGCGGCACGCTCGCTCACAGCTTAATGCGTGGTGTCGAGCACGCTATAGGCGAGCGACTACCGTAATGCTACGCTATCAGCGTAGCGGACGCTCGAGACCACGAGGAGATCACGAGCGGCGCAGACGCTCACAAGATGACAATCAGTAAACCTTGAATGTAACACACAGAAAGGATATTCTTATACTGTAAACCTTGTACTGAAACACTGTAGCGATATAACGCTGCTTAACCATGTTAACACTAAAGCTGTTTGAGCGATTGAGACGCTCCTATTACCCTCTGCAATGTAATGAACACACAATACCGTGCTAAGGATCCAACACCTTTACTAACAAGCTTTTAGTTATATCGAAAAGGGGTAAAACAGTTACAAGTCATACACTACATACTAACATATAATTCTAACAGAATATCTAGACAGAAATATATAATAACGTTACAATCTTAAACTAAACAGAGAGAGAGAGAGAATGTGGCCAATACAAACAAAGAGCGAGATAATCACAGAGAATTACTTACACACACTGGGAACGATCTCAGCGCAGCCTGGTACCAGCTCCGAGTTAGTCAATATGAAAACCGTTTGTGGAGAGTGGGGGAGCTGTTCAGGCTGGCTGATCTTATATACACTGAGTACAGTATACTACAAAGGGACCTACAATCTCATTGTTCATTGGACACAGGAATGTCTCCTCGCATCATATCAAAAGGTCATAGGTTAGTTTGAACAGGTGGGCTGTGACTATTTCAAACAGCTCAGGTGGGTGGGAATCTCCGGATTCCCGCCGCATGGATAATGAATCGCAAATATATGAAATGTCCAGAATCTACTAATGGCCATAACTATACGCAGGAGCGATTAATCTTTATCTAACCAGCACCGGATTGTTGCTATTAAAATACTCTTCAGTTAGGTACCAGACACAGCTGTTCAAACCCTGTCTGACCCTTCGTACCATACAAAGAGGGATTCCCAAGTCCGTGAACAAGTCACATTAAACAAACTTACAGTTATTACTAAGGGGAACATTATCTATAAAACATGCTATATGGATTTATTATCTAACGATTGAGTCGCCCGCTAGACGCACACAAACTCTACCGTAAATGCACATACCACGCGCTCGAGCGCATGGCCGAGGCGCCATCACGTGGCTGCGAGTATCCGCACGCACGGGAGAGAATGTGCACGTGCAGCAGGCACGCGCATGAGGTGAATATATGGCAACGTGCAGCGTGATATTTTTCTGACTTTGACAGTCATAACACCATCTGGGTGATTATCGACCGATTCTCTAAGATGGCACATTTTGTTCCGTTGACCGGGTTACCATCAGCTTCTAAGTTGGCTTTGTTATTTATTCGGGAACACTTACGCCTGCACGGGTTACCTCTGGAAAAAGTTTCTGACCAAGGGGTACAGTTTACGGCAAGATTCTGGAGAGCCCTCTGTACGGCCTTACAAATAAAACTCAGGTTCTCATCCGCTTACCATCCACAGACCAATGGGCAAACTGAACGCGTCAATCAAGATTTAGAGACTTTTCTCCGTGTTTACCTCTCCCCCTTGCAAGATAATTGGGTGGAGTTGTTGCCCTGGGCCGAGTTCGCCCATAATCATCTATATCACTCTTCGACTGGTGAGTCTCCATTTTTCATTAATTATGGATTTCATCCCCAAGTTCCAGAATTACCCATTTGTCCTCCGGAAGAAGTTCCTGCTGCAGCCTCTACTCTCCGGCATTTCAGTCAAATCTGGAGTCGAGTTCATGCCAACCTCAAGAGAGTTTCTGGCCGCTATAAGTTCTTTGCGGATAGGAAGCGACGGGCAGCTCCTCAATACAAGGTTGGTGACAGGGTATGGCTCTCTACCCGCAATCTCTGTTTGAAGGTGCCCACTATGAAGTTCGCTCCAAGGTTCATTGGTCCTTATCCTGTGTAACAAGTCCTGAATCCGGTTGTTTGCAAATTGGGATTGCCTTCCCATCTCCGGATACCAAATTCCTTCCATGTCTCTCTTCCTCGCCCTCTTGTTTTGAACCGGTTTCATTCCAAGTCCCCAAGGCCAACCTCTGCAGAGGCTGAAGAGGGTACGGACTTTGAAATCAAAGCTATTCTTGATTCTCGCTATCTTCACAAGAATCTACAGTATTTGGTGGAATGGGAAGGTTTTGGCCCCGAGGAAAGGAGCTGGGTCAAAGCTACTGAAGTTATGGCTCCCCGACTGGTGCGGATTTTCCATTCCAGACATCCAACAAAACCTGGAAAGTGTCCAGGGGCCACTCCTGGAGGAGGGGGTACTGTCAAACGCCAGAGGCGGCTTTCGCCGCGCTTACCCCTGCGTGTCTGCTGGTCTGTGTTGCGGCCTTCGGTGGGCCACGGGCTCCTGCGTCTGGCTGGCGCGGCTCCCGGCGGTTCTCCAGGGCATGGGCGCCGCCATGACACCCGGCATAACGTGGACGCGGGGCAGGTGACGTCATCAGACTGCTCCGCCAATCCAGCGGTGGCGGGAGATTCAAAGTCAGACGCCGGACAGAGCCTCAGCGCCTGAGTATCGTCTTTTCCCAGACGTGGATGCCAGCGCTCTTGTTCCCGGCAAGGATCTCTGAAGTTGTACTCCAGTGTCTCCGGCATTTCCAGGTGCCAGTTCGCTGCACCGGTTCCAGTGTATCCAGCGGCCGCTGTGTCTCTCTGCGGTCCAGTCACCAGTGCTCCTAGGAATCAGCGTGGGCTGCGAGCCCTAATCACCGTTCTCAAGTTCTACGAATCAACAGCGTCTGAAACCACTGCACGTAATTTCTACAAACCATCAGTGTCTCAGTCACCGATCTCAAGTTCTACAAACCAACAGCGTCTTAAACCCCTGCACTTAAGTTCTTCACATCATCAGCGTCTCAGTCACCGTTCACAAGTTCCACAAATCAACAGTGTCTTAAACCCCTGCACATCATCAGCGTCTCAGTCACCGATCTCAAGTTCTACAAACCAACAGCGTCTTAAACCCCTGCACTTAAGTTCTTCACATCATCAGCGTCTCAGTCACCGTTCACAAGTTCCACAAATCAACAGCGTCTTAAACCCCTGCACATCATCAGCGTCTCAGTCACCGTTCCCTAGTTCTTCAAATCACCAGTATCCTAATCTCCGCTCACAAGTTCTTTAACCATTTGTATCTTTAACCACCATTTACGAATTCTTTAAGTTATCAGTGACTTTCAAACATCACCCACAGTTCCTTCAGTCACCAGTATCTCTAATATTGCTCACAAAACCCTTCAATGGGTCTGGACATTCCCTCATAAGTTCCTTTATGATTTATGACTTTAAGTTGTTCTTTTCCTGCAATAAAGCTCTTCAATATTTCACCAAACCTTACTGTCAGCGTCCTGTATGAGGAAATCCTAAATTAGGCCACCCCTGTTCTGGCTCAGTTGTGGTTCCTCTCCCCAACCATCGGAAGAGTCCCCGAGTCCACAACACCCTCAGTCTAGGCCAGTGACACTAGCTAGTTTCTGGGAGTGTCAGGAAAAACGCAGGCGTTCCCAAGCGTGTTCTGGAAGGGTGTGTGATGTCAGCTTCGGCCATGATCAGCCTGTTTGTATCACACTGTAGGAGTAAGTCCTGGGCTACGCGCAGACTGCACAGTATGTAAAAATCATTAGATTGTGAGTGAGTTGCGAACGGATATGCAGATGTCCGCTGCCTGGCAAAGTTTCCGCACAGAGTACACATGCATTTGCACACTTGCATAGGACAGGTTTTCACTCTCCCTGGGTGGCGACTATCTGATTGCAGACCTCTGCAAATTTACAGCACAGCGATTAGGTCTGAATTAGGTCCTGAGTGTTAAGTTCTTGGTGCTCAGAACGAAAGAGGTATTGCGTAGTAAGTCCAGAGCACAAGAACGTGACGCTGAAATGATGGCAAGGTGTAGTAATAACCCCTAGCAACCTACCTCCGTTGTTTCACCCGCGTGGTCAGTTTACGCCTGCGAGACTATGTGTTCTTGGGCCTACGGCAGCCGCGTTTGAAGGGCGGATTAGGTCTGCCCAACTCCGATGCCCCCAGGTCTTGATATGAGGCGTAAACCGAGACGGGATGATAACAAGGGAGCCTCTAACTAAACCAACTCAGAGCTAGGGGCTACTAAGAGACCTAAAACTAAACGTATATGCGGTGCAGCCGTCAAGACAAAAACTACAACTCAGGCAGTGCTGTCCACACACCGACACAACACCGTTGTGCACCGGCGTGGACAGCATATGCAGAACCCTCTGCAGATAAATCCAAAGAAAAATAACAAGTTGCTACTGCGTCTGTGTAATGCACTGAGACAGAATATAACAGGGAGCCCTAATTAATTATGTCGTGCAGCTGCCCTGTTGCACGACTCCAAACTGACAGGTGCAAATAACAGACAGGTGAGGCTAAACACATGGAAACAGGCTGCAATTACACAGACTCACCACCGGCGGCAAACAAGAGTCTTCTGAACCAGAGCAAAGGGAAATCCTCGCCTGCAAGAGAACTATAACTTAAAATACATGAACAGGAATGAACCACTGCTTGTGGTTCATAACAGTACCCTCTACTTAAGGGTGGACACCGGACAACCAATGACACCCACGGGGAACAGAAACAGAAGTATAACATAAAATATACAACCAAAATGCAAAACAGGAATGAGCCACTGTCGTGGCTCATAACACTGAGTTTGCAATACACTGAATTTTGATTTTATTTCAACTCAATCTGTCTTTCAGATCCTCCTGCTTATCTTGGCTAGAGGACACCTGTTACGAGCCTCCACAGCTCATCTCCCCAGGTCTCGGTCAT
The DNA here is from genome assembly GCF_028390025.1 of Pseudophryne corroboree. NCBI lineage: Eukaryota > Metazoa > Chordata > Amphibia > Anura > Myobatrachidae > Pseudophryne > Pseudophryne corroboree. The sequence goes on from NC_086445.1 coordinate 622,429,940, forward strand.
TGCTAGGAGACCGAGACATCATAGCAGCAGTTGGGAATGCTGTTGCTGTCTTTTAGCAACCAGGACATTGTAGCTGTACATGCAGCACTTTAGCTGCACTGAGGGGGTCATTCTGATCCGATCGCTCGCTGCAGTTTGTCGCAGCGAAGCGATCGGGTCGGAACTGCGCATGCGCCGGTGCCACAGTGCGCCGGCGCATGGCAGCTTTCGTTACCTAGCGATCGCCTCTGAGACAGAGGCAGTCGCTAGGCGGGAGGGGTCTGAATGGCGGCGTTAAGCCACCATTTAGGGGGAGCGGACCGCAGGTGTGGCCGGACCATTGGGGGGGTGGGCAGCGGCAGCTGCGTGACGTGTCACGCAGCTGCTGCGGCCAGCGGGAGCGACGAGCAACTCCCAGCCAGCCGCAGGAGCTGCGCTGGCTGGGAGTTACTCCTCAAATAAGGCATTGCCTCTGTGCGATGCTTTTGTATTTGTGGGGGGGGCGGCACTGACATGCGGGGCGGACTAGCCCTGTGCTGGACGTCCCCCCACATATCTGAGTTAACGATCGTAACTGTGCTAAACTTAGCACAGCTACGATCAACTCGGAATGACCCCCTGAATCTATGATTACTATGGCACTCCCAGTCTGGCTCTCCTTATTGGTTCAGCTTACTTTATAAGGCAGTCAGCCCAGCTCTTCTGTGCTGGTTATACAGTAGCTTGTGCCTTGTCAGTACAAGCTACTGGTCCGTGTTACCTGATCCTGTGAAGACTTGCCTGACTTGTGAATACTGTGACGGATTCTCTACTTGTTTGTTACCAAGTCCTCATCCTGTCTGTACCTACATTCAGTCTCAGTGTGTTTTAACTAGTGATGTGCACCGGACATTTTTCGGGTTTTGTGTTTTGGTTTTGGATTCGGTTCCGCAGCCGTGTTTTGGATTCGGACGCGTTTTGGCAACACCTCACCGAAAAATTTTTGTCGGTTTCGGGTGTGTTTTGGATTCGGGTGTTTTTTACAAAAAAAACTAAAAAACAGCTTAAATCATAGAATTTGGGGGTCATTTAGATCCCATAGTTTTATTAACCTCAATAACCATAATTTCCACTCATTTCCAGTCTATTCTGAACACCTCACACCTCACAATATTATTTTTAGTCCTAGAATTTGTACCGAGGTCGCTGGATGGCTAAGCTAAGCGACACAAGTGGCCGACACAAACACCTGGCCCATCTAGGAGTGGCACTGCAGTGTCAGGCAGGATGGCACTTCAAAAAAATAGTCCCCAAACAGCACATGATGCAAAGAAAAAAAGAGGCGCACCAAGGTGGCTGTGTGACTAAGCTAAGCGACACAAGTGGCCGACACAAACACCTGGCCCATCTAGGAGTGGCACTGCAGTGTCAGGCAGGATGGCACTTCAAAAAAATTGTCCCCAAACAGCACATGATGCAAAGAAAAAAAGAGGCGCACCAAGGTCGCTGTGTGACTAAGCTAAGCGACACAAGTGGCCGACACAAACACCTGGCCCATCTAGGAGTGGCACTGCAGTGTCAGGCAGGATGGCACTTCAAAAAAATTGTCCCCAAACAGCACATGATGCAAAGAAAAAAAGAGGCACACCAAGGTCGCTGTGTGACTAAGCTAAGCGACACAAGTGGCCGACACAAACACCTGGCCCATCTAGGAGTGGCACTGCAGTGTCAGACAGGATGGCACTTCAAAAGAATTGTCCCTAAACAGCACATGATGCAAAGAAAAATGAAAGAAAAAAGAGGTGCAAGATGGAATTGTCCTTGGGCCCTCCCACCCACCCTTATGTTGTATAAACAGGACATGAACACTTTAATGAACCCATCATTTCAGCGACAGGGTCTGCCACACGACTGTGACTGAAATGACTGGTTGGTTTGGGCCCCCACCAAAAAAAGAAGCAATCAATCTCTCCTTGCACAAACTGGCTCTACAGAGGCAAGATGTCCACCTCATAATCATCCTCCGATTCCTCACCCCTTTCACTGTGTACATCCCCCTCCTCACAGATTATTAATTCGTCCCCACTGGAATCCACCATCTCAGGTCCCTGTGTACTTTGTGGAGGCAATTGCTGCTGGTGAATGTCTCCACGGAGGAATTGATTATAATTAATTTTGATGAACATCATCTTCTCCACATTTTCTGGAAGTAACCTCGTACGCCGATTGCTGACAAGGTGAGCGGCTGCACTAAACACTCTTTCGGAGTACACACTGGAGGGAGGGCAACTTAGGTAGAATAAAGCCAGTTTGTGCAAGGGCCTCCAAATTGCCTCTTTTTCCTGCCAGTATACGTACGGACTGTCTGACGTGCCTACTTGGATGCGGTCACTCATATAATCCTCCACCATTCTTTCAATGGTGAGAGAATCATATGAAGTGACAGTAGACGACATGTCAGTAATCGTTGGCAGGTCCTTCAGTCCGGACCAGATGTCAGCACTCGCTCCAGACTGCCCTGCATCACCGCCAGCGGGTGGGCTCGGAATTCTAAGCCTTTTCCTCGCACCCCCAGTTGCGGGAGAATGTGAAGGAGGAGATGTTGACGGGTCACGTTCCGCTTGACTTGATAATTTTCTCACCAGCAGGTCTTTGAACCTCTGCAGACTTGTGTCTGCCGGAAAGAGAGATACAACGCAGGTTTTAAATCTAGGATCGAGCACGGTGGCCAAAATGTAGTGCTCTGATTTCAACAGATTGACCACCCGTGAATCCTGGTTAAGCGAATGAAGGGCTCCATCCACAAGTCCCACATGCCTAGCGGAATTGCTATGTTTTAGCTCCTCCTTCAATGTCTCCAGCTTCTTCTGCAAAAGCCTGATGAGGGGTATGACCTGACTCAGGCTGGCAGTGTCTGAACTGACTTCACGTGTGGCAAGTTCAAAGGGTTGCAGAACCTTGCACAACGTTGAAATCATTCTCCACTGCGCTTGAGTCAGGTGCATTCCCCCTCCTTTGCCTATATCATGGGCAGATGTATAGGCTTGAATGGCCTTTTGCTGCTCCTCCATCCTCTGAAGCATATAGAGGGTTGAATTCCACCTCGTTACCACCTCTTGCTTCAGATGATGGCAGGGCAGGTTCAGGAATGTTTGGTGGTGCTCCAGTCTTCTGTACGCGGTGGCTGAATGCCGAAAGTGGCCCGCAATTCTTCGGGCCACCGACAGCATCTCTTGCACGCCCCTGTCGTTTTTTAAATAATTCTGCACCACCAAATTCAATGTATGTGCAAAACATGGGACGTGCTGGAATTTGCCCAGATGTAATGCACGCACAATATTGCTGGCGTTGTCCGATGTCACAAATCCCCAGGAGAGTCCAATTGGGGTAAGCCATTCTGCGATGATCTTCCTCAGTTTCCGTAAGAGGTTGTCAGCTGTGTGCCTCTTCTGGATAGCGGTGATACAAAGCATAGCCTGCCTAGGAACGAGTTGGCATTTGCGAGATGCTGCTACTGGTGCCGCCGCTGCTGTTCTTGCTGCGGGAGGCAATACATCTACCCAGTGGGCTGTCACAGTCATATAGTCCTGAGTCTGCCCTGCTCCACTTGTCCACATGTCCGTGGTTAAGTGGACATTGGGTACAACTGCATTTTTTAGGACACTGGTGAGTCTTTTTCTGAGGTCTGTGTACATTTTCAGTATCGCCTGCCTAGAGAAATGGAACCTAGATGGTATTTGGTACCGGGGACACAGTACCTCAATCAAGTCTCTAGTTGGCTCTGAATTAACGGTGGATACCGGAACCACGTTTCTCACCGCCCAGGCTGCCAAGGCCTGAGTTATCTGCTTTGCAGCAGGATGACTGCTGTGATATTTCATCTTCCTCGCAAAGGACTGTTGGACAGTCAATTGCTTACTGGAAGTAGTACAAGTGGTCTTCCGACTTCCCTTCTGGGATGACGATCGACTCCCAGCAGCTACAACAGCAGCGCCAGCAGCAGTAGGCGTTACACTCAAGGATGCATCGGAGGAATCCCAGGCAGGAGAGGACTCGTCAGACTTACCAGTGACATGGCCTGCAGGACTATTGGCTTTCCTGGGTAAGGAGGAAATTGACACTGAGGGAGTTGGTGGTGTGGTTTGCAGGAGCTTGGTTACAAGAGGAAGGGATTTAGTGGTCAGTGGACTGCTTCCGCTGTCACCCAAAGTTTTTGAACTTGTCACTGACTTATGATGAATGCGCTGCAGGTGACGTATAAGGGAGGATGTTCCGAGGTGGTTAACGTCCTTACCCCTACTTATTACAGCTTGACAAAGGCAACACACAGCTTGACACCTGTTGTCCGCATTTGTGTTGAAATAATTCCACACCGAAGAGTTGATTTTTTTTGTATTTTGACTAGGCATGTCAATGGCCATATTCGTCCCATGGACAACAGGTGTCTCCCCGGGTGCCTGACTTAAACAAACCACCTCACCATCAGAATCCTCCCTGTCAATTTCCTCCCCAGCGCCTGCAACACCCATATCCTCATCCTGGTGTACTTCAACAGTGACATCTTCAATTTGACTATCAGGAACTGGACTGCGGGTGCTCCTTCCAGCACTTGCAGGGGGCGTGCAAATGGTGGAAGGCGCAAGCTCTTCCCGTCCAGTGTTGGGAAGGTCAGGCATCGCAACCGACACAATTGGACTCTCCTTGGGGATTTGTGATTTAGAAGAACGCACAGTTCTTTGCTGTGCTTTTGCCAGCTTAAGTCTTTTCATTTTTCTAGCGAGAGGATGAGTGCTTCCATCCTCATGTGAAGCTGAACCACTAGCCATGAACATAGGCCAGGGCCTCAGCCGTTCCTTGCCACTCCGTGTCGTAAATGGCATATTGGCAAGTTTACGCTTCTCCTCAGACGCTTTTAATTTTGATTTTTGGGTAATTTTACTGAACTTTTGTTTTTTGGATTTTACATGCTCTCTACTATGACATTGGGCATCGGCCTTGGCAGATGATGTTGATGGCATTTCATCGTCTCGACCATGACTAGTGGCAGCAGCTTCAGCACGAGGTGGAAGTGGATCTTGATCTTTCCCTATTTTAACCTCCACATTTTTGTTCTCCATTTTTTTATGTGTGGAATTATATGCTAGTAACTATCAATAGCAATGGCCTACTACTATATATACTGCGCACAACTGAAATGCACCACAGGTATGGATGGATAGTATACTTGACGACACAGAGGTAGGTAGAGCAGTGGCCAGAGCCGGCCATAGGCATAGGCAAACTAGGCAATTGCCTAGGGCATTTGATATGCCTAGGGGCATCAGCAGCTTCTGCTGATTAAAATGATATGTGGCATGCCTATATTCTGTATGTAGCATTTCATATGCAGATACAGCCACAGTCTCACACAGTATATAGGCATGCTGCATATCAATTTAATCAGCAGAAGCTGCTTGTGCATCCTAGCCACATAGCAATGCAAATAAGATGCATTTTCATTTAAAAAAAGGTGCCCGACGTTAGCATTGATGCAAGATTTGTGAGGACACATCTGTATCCAAGCAGAGGCAGAGGTCACAGTGTTAGTGGAAGTGTGAGTGCTGTGTGCATGTGAGTGGGTTGGTTGTGCAGGAGTGTTCGGAATATGTGTAAGGAGCATTATGTGTGTCATGTAAAAATGCATTAATAATGTGCAACATATGTGTAAAGGGCCACTATGTGTGTCATTATGTGTATAAGGGCGTTAATAATGTGCGGCATATGTGTAACAGGGTACTACTGTATGTGTGTCATTATGTGTATTGGGGCACTAATAATGTGCAGCAAATGTGTAGGGGGCACTATGTGTGTCATTATGTGTATAAGGGCATTATTAATGTGCGGCATATGTGTAAGGGACATTATGTGTAAAGGGGCATTAATAAAGGTTGTCATAATGTGTAAGGTGCATTATGTTTATAAGGACATTAATGTGTCTCATATGTGTAAGGGGCATTACTGTGTGGAATTGTGTATAAATGCATTACTAATGTGTGGCATTATGTGTATAAGGTGCTCTACTATGTGGCGTTGCATATAGAAAGGGCACTACTGTGTCGTCTAATGTGAATAAAGAGCAGCAATAAGGTGTGGTGTAATGTGAATAATGAGCAATTCAGTGTGATGTAATGTGAATAAGGGGCTCTACTGTGAGGGGTAACGTTTATAAGGTAAAGTGATACTACTGTGTGTAATATGAATTATGGACACTATTGCAAGGTAAAATGTGAATAAAGTTGCAGTACTGTGTGGCGTAATTGGAATTGGGGTTACTATTGTGTGGCCATGCCTCTTCCCAGCAAGAAGATGCCCCTTTTTGGGCTGTGCGTCAAATGTGCGAACTGTTTCTATTTAAAATATAGGGGGTACAAGGACTGCTATGGGTGAGGGGTGATGGTGCTGGGAAAGAGGTGCAAGGTCAGAGGCAGAACCAGTGGTGGTGCTAGGGGGCACCAGCCAAAATCTTGCCTAGGGCATCATGTTGGTTAGGGCCGGCTCGGGCAGTGGCCTTCCGTACTGTACTGCTATATATACTGGTGGTCACTGTCAGCAATCTGCAAAACTAAAATGCACCACAGGTATAGAATGTAGATGGATAGTATACTTAATGACGACACAGAGGTAGGTACAGCAGTGGCCTTCCGTACCGTACTGCTATATATAGTATACTGGTGGTCACTGTGTCAACAAACTGCAAAACTAAAATGCACCACAGGTATAGAATGTAGATGGATAGTATACTTAATGACGACACAGAGGTAGGTACAGCAGTGGCCTTCCGTACCGTACTGCTATATATAGTATACTGGTGGTCACTGTGTCAGCAAACTGCAAAACTAAAATGCACCACAGGTATAGAATGTAGATGGATAGTATACTTAATGACGACACAGAGGTAGGTACAGCAGTGGCCTTCCGTACTGCTATATATAGTATACTGGTGGTCACTGTGTCAGCAAACTGCAAAACTAAAATGCACCACAGGTATAGAATGTAGATGGATAGTATACTTAATGACGACACAGAGGTAGGTACAGCAGTGGCCTTCCGTACCGTACTGCTATATATACTGGTGGTCACTGTGTCAGCAAACTGCACAACTGAAATGCACCACAGGTATAGAATCTAGATGGATAGTATACTTAATGACGACACAGAGGTAGGTACAGCAGTGGCCTACTGTACCGTAATGCTATATATTATCTACTGGTGGTCACTGGTCAGCAAAACTCTGCACTGTACTCCTCCTATATAATATTATACTGGTGGTCCCCAGTCCCCACAATAAAGCAGCACACTGAGCACAGATATGGAGTGTTTTTCAGGCAGACAACGTATACTGGTGGTCACTGTCAGCAAAACTCTGCACTGTACTCCTGCTATATAATACAGCTGCTCCCCAGTCCCCACAATTAAGCAGTGTGAGCACAGATATATGCAGCACACTGAGCACAGATAAGGAACGTTTTTTTCAGGCAGAGAACGGATAAAACTGGTGGTCACTGATCAGCAAAACTCTGCACTGTACTTCTCCTATATTATACAGCTGCTCCCCAGCCCTCCCCACAATTAAGCAATAGTGCACAATCAAGTTCAACAATAACGGAGAGGACGCCAGCCACATCCTCTCCCTAACATTTCCAATGCACGAGTGAAAATGGCGGCGACGCGCGGCTGCTTATATAGAATCCAAATCTCGCGAGAATCCGACAGCGGGATGATGACGTTCGGGCGCGCTCGGGTTACCCGAGCCATACGGGAGAATCCGAGTATGGCTCGGACCCGTGTAAAAAGGGTGAAGTTCGGGGGGGTTCGGTTTCCGAGAAACCGAACCCGCTCATCACTAGTTTTAACCCTCCATCTGCCATCTTAGTGTTCCTGTGCTCAGCCTGCAAGAGAACCAACTGCACAGTGCCTGCTTTCCATCTCACAGTGCCTTATCTGCCCACGATGAAATCTGGACCAGCCCTGATCATAACCCTGTGTGCTACTTGTTGTTCATTTACCCTCAGTTATATTGCAGCTCATTATCCTGTGGTCTGTAGCCTGTGGAGTGTGAGCCCATACTGCTAAAGGTTTAAGGTAACATAAGTACTGGTGTGCTCGTTGTGCAGTGAGGGGCTGTCATTGGCAGAAGGCCCTCTCACCTGCTCTAGGGGTCTCACTCAAATTGTGCTGTAGTTCCCTAACATCACCTTGATTTGAAGCTAAGTGCAGGCTGTGAGAAGGTCATTGTGTGAAGAGGCAAGCTCCTGCATCTTCCTGTCTAGAAGCTCTGTCTATCGTCCCAGGCCCACCAGTTCCGCTCAGAGTGATTGCACTGATGATTCCACACAAGCTAGTTTATCAGCACGGAAGACCGAAAACATTTGAAACATTGAATGAGTGGTGAGAGGGCTTGTGAGCACCAGATCTAAGTAGAGAAAAACAGCTGGGAAATGGCAGGCACTGGACGATGGTAATACAGTTACATAAGATCAGTTACTGCATGGGTGGGATTACATTAACCATACACAGGTCTCATGGTGGAAGGCAGCACAAGCTCATGCTTATTGAACTGTGAGAAACAACTCAGAAGTGGTTGTTAAGACTCAGGAAGAGGATGTTAATTTTAGGCTGAGGGTAGGGGGGGGGGTTAGGTTTAGGCACCCCCAGGGAGGGTTAGGCTGCGGGGGATGGAGGGTCATGTTTCGGTTACAGGGAGGGGAGGTTTACAGCTAGGCTGTGGGGGGAGGGTTATGGGGGCCACTGGGGGAAGGTAAGTCTACTTACCTTTCCCCTGTCAGGATTTTATTCACTGTCAAGATGCCGCAGTCGATATTCTGCTGAACCCAAACCCTGCAGATCCATTTGATTGCTGCACAGTAAAAAGTTTGTTAATGCAGCCTCTGTATTGCAGCACATCTGTCCTCTGCAGCACCAGTAAAGAGCAGCAGGAACTTCAACAGAACAAATATTTTGAATATTGGCCCTCATTCCGAGTTGATCGGTCGCAAGGCGAATTTAGCAGAGTTACACACGCTAAGCCGCCGCCTACTGGGAGTGAATCTTAGCTTCTTAAAATTGCGACCGATGTATTCGCAATATTGCGATTACTAACTACTTAGCAGTTTCAGAGTAGCTTCAGACTTACTCTGCCTGTGCGATCAGTTCAGTGCTTGTCGTTCCTGGTTGACGTCACAAACACACCCAGCGTTCGCCCAGGCACTCCCACCGTTTCTCCGGCCACTCCTGCGTTTTTTCCGGAAACGGTAGCGTTTTCAGCCACACGCCCCTGAAACGCCGTGTTTCCGCCCAGTAACACCCATTTCCTGTCAATCACATTACGTTCGCCGGAGCGATGAAAAAGCCGTGAGTAAAATTACTTTCTACATAGCAAAGTTACTTGGCGCAGTCGCAGTGCGAACATTGCGCATGCGTACTAAGCGGATTTTCATTGCGATGCGATGAAAAATACCGAGCGAACAACTCGGAATGAGGGCCATTGTTTGTAGAGAACATATAGAGCCAGTAGACACTCTATTGTGGCACTACAGGTCCCAGCCGCACAGCATATATGTACAGCATGCACCTACAATATAGACCTCCTCAGTCAGGCAGTCTCACTTTGTTAAATCCTCCTATATGTTAATTTATTACACCTAGCAGTCTAGGAGGGGATGCGGTTAAGACACTGGCTGTCAGGATCCCAGCAGTCAGAATACCGATGGCGGAATCCTGACACCTGTCAGAATGCTGACACTGGAATCCCGACAGGGTCAGGAGACTGATGCCAGAATCCCGACAGCCTGCATCACAATCGTAAGTATAGTGGGCGGGTAGGACCAGGGGAGGTTAGAGTTAGGCTGCAGGGGGGAGGATAGGGCTGGTTGCGGGGAGGAAGGTTACGGTTAGGCACCACCGGGGGGAAGTTAGGGTTAGGCATTAAGGGGAGGTTAGGGTTAGGCTGTGGGGTTAGGGTTAGGGGGTAGGGGAGAAGGGATAACGGGGGTAATTCTGAGTTGATCGCAGCAGCAAGAAAGTTAGCAATTGGGCAAAACCATGTGCACTGCAGGGGGGGCAGATATAACATTTGCAGAGAGAGTTAGATTTGGGTAGGTTATTTTATTTCTGTGCAGGGTAAATACTGGCTGCTTTATTTTTACACTGCAAATTAGATTGCAGATTGAACACACCACACACAATCTAACTCTCTCTGCACATGTTATATCTGCCTCCCCTGCAGTGCACATGGTTTTGCCCAACTGCTAACAAAATTCCTGCTGCGATCAACTTGGAATTACCCCCAACATACTTACCTCTCCCCTGTAGGGATTTCAAAGATTGGGATGCCAGCATCTGTATTGTGACCGCCGGCATCCTGTCTGCCGATCAAACATACTCAACCCATCTAGGAGTAGTCCAGGAGCGTTCTAACCACAAACTGGAAAAAATATCTCCAGTCCCAAGTGAGAAGGAGCCGCCGAGAGCAGAAAGGAGCAGTTTACAGACCTTGGTCTTTCACAGATATACAGGAGACAGCAGGGCCCTGAGAATCAGGCAGCTTCCAGTGGCATGGTGGGTCTCCGATAGTGGCAGTAGCAGAATTAGGAGCCTGGGTTACAGGAGCCCACAATATCCTGCATCCATGTGCTGTCTGTTGAGTGGCCAGACTGGAGAGCAAGGTAAGTGAGCAGTTCTCTCCAGCAGTGGCACTTTGTCATCTGCAAGAAGCCTTCCTGATAGCGATGGCAGATGGTGGATTCAGTGCGAGCAGTGGGCTGGTTACAGACTGGATTAACACTGCAGGTGGGTCTCTTCGCTTGGAAGCAGTGGGGATCCACACTAAGACAGAAGGGGAGAGGGGTGGATAGGTCGCAGCCAACAATGCTACAGAAGCTGCAAATAGTATACAGTACCCAGAGCAAGTATTTAATCATCATCAGTGAATTTGACATACAAATATTGAGGATGAGGCGCCACGCCACAGTCTTATTAAATGAAGTAAGTGAGTTTTCATCCATAAACCAATGTTTCAAGACCTGGACAGTTTTTTCATCAGGGTATACAAACATGTAAAAACTGTCCAGGTCTTGAAAAGTCAGCTTATGCCTGATATCTCACTTACTTGATTTAACAAGACTTTTAAGTATGGCCTCATCCTTAATTTTCTGGGATAATCTGCAGCTATATACTGTACTATATTTTATATATATATATATCTGTCAGGATCCATCCTATCTGGATTCTTTGGAACCTGTATTTGTCTATAGATGAATCTGAAGAGAGGATGGGTAAGATACTTGCTTGATTAGCTTCTGGAGTAATGGCTAGAATTAGGAATGTTGAACACTGGACTAATACTGGTGGAGCTGAACACCAGACGGAACTGGTGGCACTTAGACTGAACACCGGGATGGCACCGGTAGGACTGAACACTGGACTGCAGCCAATGGATGAGAGCTGGACACTGGGCCAGAATCAGTAAAACTGGACACTGGGATGTGACCAATGGATGAGAGCTGGATAGCGAGCCAGGACTGGCCAAACTGGACATTGGGCTGGGACCAGTCAATGAGAGCTGGACACTGGGACAGAACCAGTGATGCTTGATACCGGACTGGAATCAGTGATGCTGAGACTGGGCTGGAACCGGTGGTGCTTGAGACCAGGCTGGAACCGGCTTTGCTGGAGAATGGGCTGAGCTAAAGACTGGTCTGGAACCGGTGATGTCTCTGACTGGGCTGGGACAAGTGATACTTCTGACCAGGTTGGGACCAGTAGTTCTGGTAAATGGGTATTGCAGGCTTCAATGGTGCTACAAGCAGGTTAAAGCTGAGCTTGAACTAGAAATATAGTTTCCTCAGTACACTTGAAGACTGAGTATGTTCAGGTACTTATACTGTGGCAGGAAGCAGAGAAAATGAACACACAATAATATATGCTTGCTACAGGAGAATGCTGGAGAAATCAGGGAAACTGTGCTAACAGCACAGAACTGAGATAAAGGGCCTAATTCAGCCCTGTTCGCTCGCTAGGGGTTTTTTGCACTGCTGTGAACAGATAGTCGCCGCCCATAGGGCAGTGTATTTTTGCTTTGCAAGTGTGCGATTGCATGTGCAGCCGAGCTGTACGAAAAAGCTTTGTGCAGTTTCTGAGTTGCCCAGGACTTACTCAGCCACTGCGATCACTTCAGCCTGTCCGGGGCGGAATTGACATCAGACACCCACCCTGCAAACACTTGGACACACCTGCGTTTTTCCAACCACTCCCAGAAAATGGTCATTTGCCACCCACAAACGCCCTCTTCCTGTCAATCTCCTTGCGATCGGCTGTGTGAATGGATTCTTCGTACAATCCATCACACAGCAACGATCCGTTTTGTACCCGTGCGATGTGCCTGCGCATTGCGGTGTATATGCATGCGCAGTTCTGACCTGATCGCAGCGCAGCGAAAAATCCTAGCGTGCGATCAGGTCTGAATGACTCCCAAAGTCCTTTAGATTGAAACTTGAAGCAGATTAATAGCTATGAAACTCTGAAGTGGACGAACAACCTATAGAGAGAGTCACAGCAAAACTAAGATACTGGCATATAAACAAGGCTGTTGAATTCAGGAGCTGATTCCAGCAGAGCTGTACTTTAGAACACTGGAGAGATTTGTAATTAGTGAAGTGCAGCTGGAATCAATACTGGTTAGTGAGACTGACGTAACAGGTAATATTTGTATCTTGGAATACAGAGGATTAGATGATTAGATGCACTGGAAACACAAGGATAATCTGCAGCTTGGAAAGTACAGCAGAGCTGATACTTGCAAAGAGAAAACCCAGCAATACTGTAATCACACTAATAATTGCAGACTTGCTAGACAGGAGCCAGAAATTCAGCAATGTGACTTATAGCTCTGGCAGTGAGATGGAAAACAGGAAGGAATTATATAGGAGCTGCAGATCTCCGATTGGCTGCCAGAGTCAGCTGAGACAAGAAGCACACTGACTGGAGGAGATGCATTCAGCTGACAAGATCCAACATGGCAACATCCAAGCATCAGCTATTTGTATATATATACTAGAGATGCACGTCGACCCTGTGTTTTAGTTTTGCATCTAAATTAAGTTTTGGTTCTAAATTGACAAAACCACCCTCACATATTCTGTTTTGATTTTGGACCCATACATTTATTTAATTGCTATAATCATGTAATTTGGCCCAATTTTAGTTCCTACAGTATTATTAACCACAACAACATTCATTTCCAGTAATTTCCTGTCAATTTTGACCACATCACAGCTCATAATTTTGTTTTCATTCAGTTTAGGTCAAAAGGTTGCATTGAGCTAGCCGCACTAAGCAAACAACAGCAGTGGGCGACACAAACACATGGCAGTTCAACTCAATTCTGTGAAACAGAGTGGCACTGTAGTGGCAGACAGGATGGCAGTTTAATAAACTATATGATCCATAGAAAGTAATCAAGAATGTTTTCATAGATCAGAGGCCTGAAGGAGGTGGTGTATGTGTGGAGTGGAATGCATGTTAAGGAAGAAACAATTAATTCATACATTAATTTCATTTCATTGTTCAATTCCCAAAAATATGATCCGTGGTGACATGATGGGTCAACAGTGAAAAAGGTTGACAGACACCAAATGGTCAGCATGCATATGGACAACATAGTCAAAAGGTTAATATGACAATGGTCAACACATAACAAAAACATTAAAAACTCATGTCAACCTTTTCATGTTAATGTAATTGTTTGATTGACTAAGAAAATTTATAAGGGAGGAGGGAGGATAGTATGGTTTTAATCTGGTTTTAGTTCTCCTGTTTAACAAAAAAATATATGCAGGGATGTCATAGCAAAATGGCTTACCCTGCTAAAAGTGTCCTGAGAATTTGTAATTTCCGATGTACGGATGTAACATTGTGAGAGCTTTACAACTGCTGAATATGAACATGTTCCGTGTTTTGCCCACACAATAAACTTGGTGGTTCAGATTTTTTTTTTTAAATGACATGGGCACACAGGAGATGCTGTCGGTGGCCAAGACATTTCTGGACATTTTCAGCATATAGAAGATTTCAGCAGAATAGTTCCATTTGTCATGCCATCAACTGAAGCAAAGGTAGTGACCAGGTGGAATTGCACTGTTTATATGCTTCAGTGAATGGAGGAACAGCAACAAGCCATCAAAATCTACACAAGAAGTTATAACATAGGGTGAGGAGCACCCTGGAAAATACTCTGTTTTATGCAAGCTACTGAACCTGGGTTGGGGCTGTTTCACCGGCAGACAGGATCCCAGCGGCCAGCATCCCGACCCCGGAATCCCAGCCGCAGAATGCCGGCAGATGGATGAGCGCAATGAAGCCCCTTGTGGGCTCGGTGGTGAGCTACGCTTGCCACAAGTTCTATTCCCACTCTATGGGTGTTGTGGACACCCATGAGTGGGAATAGTCCCTGTTAGTCAGCATGCCGACTGTTGGGATGTTTAGGGGGTGGGATGGAGGTGTCGGTATTAAGACCGCCGGTCACATAAATACATCCCACTGAAATCAATTGAAGTAGGAACTAATGAAATGTATAAAAAGTCTCATGTTCATAAAAATTAACTACAAATATGAAGAGGAAGACCTTTCCTGCCTAATGCAACAAAGTACAGAGACTTCTGTAATGGTGGATTCCAGTATTGAAAATTTTATATTTTTTTGGCAGTAAACTTTATTAGAGGTGATTTGTTTTGTAAAGTACAGAATTATTTTGATTTCAAGTGCCCTTTAAAAACCCTCTATGCCCTTGAGCACTGGCTTTAGTAGATGCTGAAGCACTAATATCATGATTATCATAACTGTTAGTAGCCTCAGAACTAGTACTTGGTTGCTGCTCCTGCTCTTCCATCGACTGATCGTGATCCATATTGACTCACTGTGTTTATATTAGAGATGAGCTATTCAGTTTCCTTGGAATCCAAGCTGCTCTGAACTTCCAGAATCAAAGCTCCTCCAAACTTCCAGGATCTGAGTCTTCCCGAGCCGCGGATCGGGTTTTCCCACCAGACTCGGATTCCACTTTGAGACAAAACGTCATCCTCCAGACGTCAGATACTTGTGGTTTTGGATTCCATATAAGGCACCAAGGCTGGGACTCAGCATAATTTCACTCTTAGGAATGCTGCTGCATGCTGCGCTGCCTTTGGCTGTATTTACTGTGCTGTGTCAGACTCCAGACTTATAATTGGCTGTGCTCTGTATAAAGTCAGTGTATAGGGGGCACGCTGCAGTATGCTGCACGGTACTCTGCTGTATTTACTGTGCTCTGTCAGACTCCAGACTTACAAGTGGCTGTGCTCTGTATATAGTCAGTGTATAGGGGGCACGTTGCTGTATTCTGCGCTTTACCATGCTGTAAATTGCCTGTGCTGTGTCCATCTAAAGTGGCTGCTCACAAGCAGCACTAGACTGTGTATTGTATGACTCACTGTCAGATATTATGCTATTGCTTGTGCTGTCTGGTGCGCTTTACCCTAGTGTGATTTGTTCACATGCGTATATAGGGGGTCATTCCGAGTTGTTCGCTCGTTGCCGATTTTCGCAACGGAGCGATTAAGGCAAAAATGCGCATGCGCATGGTATGCAGTGCGCATGCGCTAAGTATTTTAGCACAAAACTTAGTAGATTTACTCACGTCCGAACGAAGAATTTTCATCGTTGAAGTGATCGGAGTGTGATTGACAGGAAGTGGGTGTTTCTGGGCGGAAACTGACCGTTTTCTGGGAGTGTGCGGAAAAACGCAGGCGTGCCAGGATAAAACGCGGGAGTGTCTGGAGAAACGGGGGAGTGGCTGGCCGAACGCAGGGCGTGTTTGTGACGTCAAACCAGGAACGAAACGGGCTGAGCTGATCGCAGTGTAGGAGTAAGTCTCGAGCTACTCAGAAACTGCTAAGAATTTTCTATTCGCAATTCTGCTAATCTTTCGTTCTCTATTCTGCTAAGCTAAGATACACTCCCAGAGGGTGGCGGCCTAGCGTGTGCAATGCTGCTAAAATCTGCTAGCGAGCGAGCAACTCGGAATGAGGGCCATAAGCCCTGGGACTCCACACAGATTAAACCGAGTTGCAAGCTAAATTATATATATATATAGAGAGAGAGAGAGAGAGAGAGAGAGAGAGAGAGATAGACTGTATATATATTATGGTGCGCTTTATCCTAATGGGCTTTGTTCACGTGCATATATAATCCCTGTGGCTCCACGCAGTTTGAACTGAGCTTCAAGTGAAAAAAAAATGGTTCTATTGTTTGTTCTGTTTGGTGCACTTTACTCTAGTGCACTTTGTTCATGTGCATCTAAAAGCCCTGTGACTCCACACAGTGATCTGCAAATTGTAAAATGAGTAACGATTAGTTTAGAGAAAAGCAACCAAATTCTAGCGCTGCTGCCACCAGTCATGCACCACTTTTCATTTCTGCCACTGCTGTGTGGCAATGTTTCTTAGATGTGCTATAATCTGTTGTGTGTTTGTACCGCTGCTCTGTTGCTTAGTAACCAGCCAGCTCGCTGCAGCCTTTGGCCTAAAGCAGATTAAAACAATATTGTGAACTGTGAGGTGGACAGAATTGACTGGAAATTAATGTCATTGAGGTTAGTAAAACTCTTGGAACAAAAAAGGCCCAAATTCTGTGATTTTAGCTTTTTTGTCATTTTTTTTTTGGGGGGTGGGGGGCTGGGGGGGGTAGCCAATCCAGAACCAAAACCAGCAGCATCCAAAATCCAAAACCAGATGGTGGATTAGAACCCAAACCAGCAAAAATGGTATAGCATGCATCTCTAGTTAATTATTAATGCAGTGGCACGGCCTTGTCCTGAACACACACAGGTTTAAAAAACAAAACACTTCTCTGTTATTTAACAATTGACCATTTTACACTGCGGCTCACAGTGCTTATGTTATTAATGTGGTGGCACGGCCTGACTCTGAACACACACAAGGTTTTTTTTGTTTTGTTTTTAGGTTTTTTTTATCTTTATTTTTTTAGACAATGCTGCAAATTACTGTGCTTATAGTAACAGTGGCACGCACCAGAGTGCACCAATTTTATTTATTTATTTAACCAATATAGGGTTAATGCTGCACTGCAGGCAGTGACTAAAACAAAACAACAGTTTGCATCAAGGATTATTGCTGCCCCTGTATTAGTAGCTATGGACTGCATTGTGGGCAGTTACAGCACCAGTAAAAGATTGATGCTGCTCTGGGCAGCACTGTGGGCACTGACAAAAAAACAACACCAGTGTGCACTAAGGGTTAATGCTCATTTGGGTACAGCACTAGTGTGATACACTTAGACATAGAGATGTCCATGCACAATAATAAATAAAAACAATATTTTGTTAACCACCTACCTATAAAACTAGCTTGGCCAGTATTAACACTAAGTAAGGGACATATGGGTGCCACTGCCCATCAAACAGTGTCCTCCTGTGGGCTTTGAATCTTTTTATGTGTAAATTGTTTTTATTGATTAACATTCAATAATTCCATGTACTGTACACATATCATAGACCAGGACAAAGAACACAAAGAACATAAAATAGAGAATCAGCAACAAAACATCAGTACAATAAGTACAAATGCTGTTTCCAAAAAAATAAATTGTGTCCATAATGTTCTGTTTTACATAAAAACTTAAAAACCACACCCTGTTTCAAGACTCAACATGTATACTAGTGTCAAAACAGAAGAAAAAGAGAAGAAAAGAACATAAAGGAAAAAGAAATAAGATGAAGGGAAAAAACAAGAAAGGAGTAGACAGGGAAATTAAAAGAGAAGAAAGAGAGCTCGCAGCCTGGTGTTATGTGAAAAAAGGGAAAATTCAACCAAACTATAACAATAGGAAAAGTATTTCCTGCCAGCCCACATTAAGAAAACTAAACAATAAAATAATAAAAGTCCAACCAGTCTCACACCTCCACCTATCTACTATCTGGGCAGCTGTGTAATGACTTATAATGATCCGATTCCTTGTACATCAGCCAGGGTTACCAGGTCGCTGTAAAGGCCTGGAGTTCCAGGCCAAAGAGAAATTAAGGTTATCCATAATCATGTAGTTTTCTATGCAAGCACACCATTCAGTCATGGTGGTGGTAGTAACTGACCTCCAGTGTACTAAGAATATGTTGAAGTAGAATTCTTATTGTGACTGAGGTCTCTGTAGGAGATTTAGCAACCAAAGGCTAGGTCATGAGGGCAAGTCTTCCTGGAGAATGAGACTGGTCATTTCTATCACATTATGCCAAAAAGGTTGAAGGCGCAGTCATTTCCAACATTTGTGTAGAGGAGTTCCGACAATTGCCATACATCTCCAATAAGTGGTAGGGACTCCAGGCTACATTTTATCCAGCAGATTAGGGCAGCGATACCAGCAAGAGAGTACCTTGTAATGCGTTGCCATTACTAAAACATTGCTGAGCTAGAAATTGTGTTACTGAGTATATCCGGACAGTCGTCCTCACCCACCAAGCCCTGCAAGTCAGATTCCCATTCACTCATAAATTTAGGCGTAGAGGAAAAAACCTGGTCAATTACTACTAACCCATAGATAAAGGAAAGGGAGTGACATAGGAAAGGGATTGACATTGGAAAAGGCACATATCTTCAAATGGAGCGGTCGCACATCCGCAATCTGCAGGGACATGTAGACCCATTAGGAAATGTTTTATCTGTAGATACCTCCATATTTCATTATTGGGTAGGTCCCATTTAGCTTGGGTTGTTGGGAAACTAATTTTACAGGAAAAGCCCATTAATTGGTCCACCCTATGTATACCCCATAAGTGCCACAACCTGAAAGAAATAGGCAGGATTCCCAGAGGAAAAACCAGATTCCCAAACAATGGGGTAAGAGGGGAAGGGGAGGACGAGAGGAGTGGTTGAGCATGTACGCCAGCAAAAGATAATAGGCAAGGGACATGTGGGTGCCACTGCCCATCAAACAGTGTCCTCTTGTGGGCTTTGAATCTATTTGTGTGTAAAATGTTTTTATTGATTAACAATCAATAATACCATGTACAGTATTCATATCCTAGAACAGGACAAAGAACACAGAACATTACCTTAGAGGTGTCAGGGATATACTGTAATTAGTGGCAATGCAGCGCTTTGAATCTTGATTGTAATCTATTCTGAATGCCTGACATCCAACACCACAGTCCGGTGTGAAAGGGCGCCCAAATCACAGCGGGAGGGATGTAGAATCCAACACACGCAAGATCCAACACCAGGAAGATGACGTTTTGCTTCGTTTTTGGAATATGACTGAATTCTTATATGGAATAAACACATCTTGTATTATAAATGGAACATGGATGTCTTTCCAACACATTGCGAAAAGAAACCTTGATGTGAACAGTCAACTTGTTTATTATGTGAGTTGGGTACACACAACATCGTTATAAAGCTATCTTTACATGCTTTATTCTGATCCCTTATAAAGTTAGTGGGGTACATTCTCCCATTTCAATTAACGTGTGCACTGGGTGTACCTCTCATGCAGATGTGGAGTCAAGAAATTCTGCTTTAAATATACCTTTATGAGCCAGTTTCCATACACATGGCAAGTGAGTATGGTACGTTGATTTTGCCACAAAAGTGGTATGCGGAGATCCCCCTGCACTCTATAGAATCACATTCCAGTTATTTGGAGTTATCAGTGTTTTCAAGATAATCTTTACATATGACCATGTACTGAGGAGAAGAGAAAAGAAAAAGAACAGGAGACACACATGAGAGACTCATTATAAGTATTTGGTTTTATTAAGTTAAATGAATAGCGCTCTGTTATTTTACCCACATTTCTTTATTTTATTTTGGTAAAAGCCGATTAGGAGGTCCTGGATTATGGATGTGAGGCTGGGCATGGGTTATGGCGATTCCCCAAAATCACGTGTCATGGCCGTATGCATTCTGCGGATCCTGGGTAATCTGTGGTCACAGTCCTATGAGTAATCATGATGTGAATTATTATAGTTCTCCCAAAATGTATATTTCATGAATGTGTGTATGGTATGAATTGCTAGATTCAAAACTTTATCTACATTGTGTAAGCTACTTGCTGAACCAAGTGGTGAGGTGTTAACTAAGAATCTTTTGAAGGTTAACACTTCCTTGGAAATAGTGTTTGCTTTTCACAGTAAGAGGCCCTTGTTCAAGCTCTTGGACACAGACAAGCAGACTGGATGAATGTTAGATTATCAGTCTGTTTCGTTCAGCTTTCCTGCCATAAAATACTATCCAGGTTGGGGGATCAAATCCTACCAAAAGGTACAACTAGTAAGCAATGCCCCGTTGAGGTCCCATATGCCCAACTTCCTGAATAGCCAAAATAAATTTCTTAAGCAAGAGAGTGATATGATGTTTAGTGTCCCTGGAGACAACCTAATTTGCATCTACGCAAATCTTGGAAGAACGAAGAAAGCAGTCCTTTTCTGCCTGGAAAAGCTGGGGGCTGCTGGAAGAAGAGTGGTTGTGGGACTATAAGGATGACAAACCCACACTACTCAGGACTCACTCTTCAGTGGAATGATTCTACAATCTTCTGCCTCATGTGGTCTCTCCCACACAGATCACCTAAACCTCAGAGTAATATAATTTAGGGTTCTGACTTTTTATTCCTTTTTATTTACCTGAAGTTAATCTGTGCATTTCATAACTGTGGGCCTTATTCAGCTTGCATCGCTGATGCGATTGCATTTCCCCAATTTTTGAGCCATTTCGCATGCAAAAGACCTCTTCTGCATGTGCGTGGCCCAGGAGATGCAATCGCACCAAAGTGATATGAACGCCTCTGCCTGATTGACAGGCAGAGGCATTTGCGGGGTGGTTGGGGGTGATGACATGGCATTGTGGGGGCATGGCGATGGAAATGTGGAGGGATCCCAGCCACTTTTGGGGTAGCCACGTGATGTCACATGCGGCCACTTTGAAGTGAAACATGGCCAGGCTGCGCAGGCTGGGGGGCAACCCTAGTTGCTGCGATCGGGATCTAAATGTGATGCAATCACAATTAGATTGCGAACGCAGCACTTGGAAGCACTTAGCATGCTGGGAGGACCTTGCCTTGTGCTGGGCGGCCTCCAGCATGCAATCGTATGCAGTTGCAGTTTTGCTAAATTAACAGAACTGCAATTGAAGCTGAATAAGGTGCTGTATGTCTTGTTATCTACATGTTTTTATTTGTAACTTAACCCTGGATATGTTTTCTCAATAAGTCCTAAAAATTTATCAACATTATCTCTGTGTTCTATGAATTCACGTGCCCGGAGAGACCCATGCAACATAATAACTGTTGATTTTTAAGTGTGCTGTAATTGTCTGGAGATAGCAGGAGCGCTATTTCAAAACCTTTCATGGTAACAGATTGAGTGAAACCCATGTCACAACTGCCCACCTTCATCAGGTTGGCGGGCGCAGGCTGGGGCGAGGTACTATGACAGTGGGTTCCAACCATTAGGTCCAGTTTGGGTCTTAGGGCCTGTTGGCCTCACAGAGGCTAAGGCCTGTTAGTAACTTCAGCTGCATGAGAGTTTTTATAGGTCTGTCAGCATAATCACTAGGTCTCTCACATCGCCTGGGGACGAAGGAGACTTCAGAGTCTCTGAGAGAGAAACTTGCTACTGAAAACAAGTGAGCTATTCTTGTTAAAACTTCTTGTGTTTTGTAGTGAGTTAGGAATGACTTGTGTTTAGTTTAGTGCCAGACGGCAAGGTATTTATGCAAGAGAAAAAGAGACATTGTTTCCCCCAGCACCCTGAATGATAACAGTAACCAGATTTCAATCCCACATAATATTAGAATTCAGAGATCTCGGTTACACATATTTGCGCAAATGTGTGAATAAGCCCCAAAGCCGCATCAAGCGTCTCTGTATATTTGGGGTCCCTAGCGCTATATCTAGGTGCAGGGTGTGGCACCCCAATATGCCGGGTTGGTGAGCGCTGTGGGAAAGGGGGCTGTAGCATGGGTCGCAGCTGTGTCAGACTCCCGGCTGCAACCCATGCTGCAGGTTGAAAAGGTGTATAAGCTACACAATAGTAGAAACGCAATCCAAATTCATCCTATAGTTTTTGCATGATGCTGGAATGAACAGAAAGACAGACAGAAACAAGAATTCCATAAAAACTTTTTGTAATTCATATACAGTCCCAAGGAGTATATGTGTTCCCAAAAAATTCTATCTACAGACACAGCGGATACAACTTCATTATAAATGTAGAGGATATATATATATATATATATATATATATATATATATATAAAAGGAGATTTATAATAAATCTTACCATTGTTAAATCTCTTTCTGCGAGTTACACTGGATTCCACAGGGAATAACATCGGGATGTAGAGTTGGATCTTGATCCGAGGCACCAACAGGGTAAAGCTTTGACTGTTCCCAGAATGCACTGCACCACCTCCTCTGTATCCCCGCCTCGATGCACTGGAGCTCACTTTGTTAATCAGTCCAATGCAGTAGCAGGTAAAAGAGACGATAGTAGTTAGTAGCCACAGATAAGCACATTCTCAAGACAGGAGAAGGTAACAGCGGCTAATGCCATACAAACCCAAAGAAGCTAAGTGCGTCAGGGTGGGCGCCCTGTGGAATCCAGTGTACCTCGCAGAAAGATATTTAACAATGGTAAGTCTTACCATAAATCTCCTTTCTGCAGCGGGGTACACTGGTATTCCACAGGGAATAACATCGGAAATGTCCTAAAGTAGTTCCTCATGGGAGGGGACGCACTGTAGCAGGCACAAGAACCCAGCGTCCAAATGAAGCATCCTGGGAGGCGGAAGTATCAAAGGCATAGAACCTGATGAACGTGTTCACTGAGGACCACGTAGCCGTCTTGCACAATTGTTCTAGGGACGGGCCATGGCGGGCCGCCCAAGAAGGTCCAACAGACCGAGTAGAATGGGCCTTGATAGTAGCAGGAGCTGGAAGTCCAGCCTGTACATAAGCTTGTGCAATCACCATCCTAATCCATCTGGCCAAGGTCTGCTTATTCGCAGGCCAGTCACGTTTGTGAAAACCAAAAAGGACAAAGAGAGAATCAGATCTCCTAAGAGAGGCAGTTCTCTTCACATATATACGGAGAGCCCGTACCACATCCAAAGACCGTTCTTTGGAGGACAAACCAGGAGAGATAAAGGCCGGAACCACAATCTCTTGGTTAAGGTGGAAAGACGACACCACTTTAGGCAGATAACCAGGGTGAATGCTAAGAACCGCACGGTCACGGTGAAAAATCAGAAAAGGTGACCGAAAGTATAAGGCACCCAAGTCTGAAACCCTTCTAGCAGAGGCAATAGCCAGCAAAAATAAGACCTTAAGTGTAAGCCATTTAAGGTCTACAGACTCAAGAGGTTCAAACGGAGACTCTTGTAGGGCATCCAGAATAACCGACAAATCCCAAGGAGCCACAGGAGGGACATACAGAGGTTGAATCCGTAAAACGCCCTGAGTGAAAGTATGAACGTCAAGCAAAGTTGCAATTTTTCTCTAAAACCATACCGACAAAGCTGAAATATGATCCTTGAGAGAGGCCAGACGAAGGCCTAAATCCAGGCCCTGTTGAAGAAAAGTCAAAAGTTTGGCAGTACTGAACTTATATGTATCATAATTGTTAGCCGCACACCAGGTGAAGAATTCCAGACCCTATAATAAATCCGAGTCGAAGCCGGTTTACGGGCTTTCAACATAATTTGAATGACCACCTCAGAAAATCCTTTGGCCCTCAGAACGGAAGCTTCAAGAGCCACGCCGTCAAAGCCAGTCGGGCCAAATCCTGGTAGACACAAAGGCCCTGAATGAGGAGGTCTGGGCGTTGCAGAAGTAGAAGAGGACGCTCTATCAAGAGACCCTGCAGGTCTGAGAATTAATGCCGTCTGGGCCACGCTGGAGCGATTAGAAGTAGTAATCAATCCTTCTTGCTTGAACTTCCTTATTACCCTGGGCAGGAGTGACACCGGAGGGAACACATACGGCAGCCGGAAATTCCATGAAATTGCCAGCGCATCCACGAATGCTGCTCGAGGATCCCTTGTCCTAGCTCTGAAGACCGGAACCTTGTGATTGTGTCGAGATGCCATCAGGTCTACATCTGGTAGGCACCACTTATCCACTAGGAGTTGAAATACTTTCCGGATGAAGGCTCCACTCTCTGGCGTGTATGTCCTGATGACTGAGGAAGTCAGCCTCCCAGTTGAGGACCCCCGGAATGAACACTGCCAATAAGGCTGGCAGATGGCGTTCCGCCCATAGAAGAATCTTTGACACTTCAATCATTACCATGCGGCTTCGAGTGCTGCCTTGATGATTTATGTATGCCACTGTGGTGGCGTTGTCCGACTATACTTGAACAGGCCTGTTCTGTACCAGAGGCAGGGCCAGTTTCAGAGCATTGAACACTGCCCGCAACTCCAGAATGATTATCGGAAGGAGACAATCCTCCCTGGTCCACCGACCCTGAAGAGAGTGTTGCTCCAACACCGCGCCCCAACCCCGCAGACTGGCATCCATCGTTAGGAGGACCCAATTGGAGATCCAGAAGGGATGACCCCTGCTCAATCGTTGGTCCTGGAACCACCAGCTCAGAGACAGACGAACTTCCGGAGTCAAGGAAATCATGTGAGACCTGATCCGGTGAGGCAGGCTGTCCCACTTGGAAAGGATTAACCGCTGCAGAGGGCGAGAATGAAATTGAGCATACTCTACCATGTTGAAAGCCGACACCATGAGGCCTAGAACTTGCATCGCAGAGTGTATCAACACACGTGGGTGAGATAGGAAGTATCTTATCCTGTCCTGAAGTTTCAGGACCTTCCCCGGAGACAAGAACAACCGTTGGTTGTGTGTTTCCAGTAACGCCCCCAGGTGCACCATGTTCTGAGGAGGGACCAGTGAGTATTTCTTCCAGTTGATGAGCCACCCGTGGGCTTGCAGGAATTGGACAGTCATTTCCAGATGACGGAGGAGAACCTCTGGGGAGTTCACCAGGATCAACAAGTCATCCAGATACGGCAGGATCCTGATACTCTGACGGCAGAGAAGGGCAGTCATGACCGCCATGACCCTGGTGAAGATATGCGGAGCCGTGGTCAGTCCAAAAGGCAAGGCCTGGTATTGATAATGTAGGTTGCCAATTGCAAACCGCAGATATTGATGATGCGACATGGCAATAGGTATATGTAGGTAAGCATCCTGTATGTCCAGGGATACCATATAGTCCTTGGGCTCCAAGGCCAGAACAATAGAGCGAAGAGTTTCCATACGGAATTGGAAAACCTTCACAAATTTGTTCAAAGACTTGAGGTTGAGAATGGGCCGAGAGGATCTATTCGGTTTTGGAACTAGGAACAGCGTTGAATAGTACCCCCTGCCTCTCTGAGACAGAGGCACCGGCACTATTACTCCGGTGTCCATGAGGGATTGTACCACCAAATGGAGAGTTTTTGCTTTCTACAGATCCGAAGGGATATTTGTCGAGCAAAACTGGCGAGGGGGACGTTTCTTGAAAGAGATGGCGTATCCGTGAGCGACGACTTCCCTCACCCAGGCATCTGAAGTGGTCTGTAACAATACCTGGGTGAACCGCAGAAGTCGGCCTCCCACCCTGTGGTCCCCCAGGGGGAGGCCCGCCCCGTCATGCAGCAGGCTTGTCTGGTTTGGAAGCAGGCTGACGGGCAACCCAGGAACGTTTAGGTTTGGGCTTAGAGGTTTTGGAAGTGTGAGCCTGTTTTGGGTATGCCTGACCCTTTGCTTTACTTGGAGGTCGAAAGGAACGAAAGGTGGTACTCTTATCCTTCGGCGCCGAAGGATTAGTACTCGGCAGACATGCAGTTTTAGCAGACGCTAAGTCAGCAACAATCTTGTTCAGATCTTCCCCAAAAAGGATGTTTCCCTTAAAAGGGATCACCTCCAAGGTCTTTTTGAAGTCCAGATTCACAGACCACGACCGCAACCACAGAATCTGGCGAGCCAGAATGGATGTATTAAACATGCCAGCACACCGGCATCAGAGGAAGCCTCCTGAATGTAATGAAAGGCTGTGGTAATATATGAAAGACACTGTCTGGCATTATCAGAAAAATTCAGAGGTAACTCCGCTTCAACTTCTTGAACCCAGGCTTCAATAGCTTTTGCAGCCCAAGAAGCCGCTATAGTAGGTCTATGTACAGCACCCACAAGAGTGTAAATAGACTTCAAGCAACCCTCCACACGCTTATCCGTCAGTTCCTTCAGAGAGGTGATGGTAGTGACAGGCAGAGTAGAAGACCCCACCAGACGTGCAACATGTGAGTCCACCGGCGGAGGTGTTTCCCAACTTTTGCTTAACTCTGCAGCGAGGGGATAACGATCTTTTTAGACAGGGAGAATTACCTGACGTATGTCAACTAAATGGTCAGAATGTGGCAAAACTAATTTAGTAACCTTCTGACGTTTGAACTTATCAGGTTTCTTAGACGTATCTGGAAGTTCTGGTTCATCATCAATCTGAAGAATCAGTTTGATAGCCTCCAAGAGGTCAGGAACATCCACCTGTGTTGTAGATTCCCCATCAGAAGCATCTGCATCAGTGTCTGATGGGTCAGTATATACGCCTTCTTCATCGGATGAAGAATCCAAAACATGCGTGGATTGTGAGGAAGAAATGGACTGCTTAGATGACCCTTTGGTCCTAGAAGGGCTAGAGTCATGCTTTTGTTTAACTAAAAACTAATTTAACTGCTGTAACTGAGTCGACAGAGAATCCACCCATGGTGGATTTACAACAGGGACAATATGTGATTGTACAGGCACAGGAGGGCGCACAGGGGGCGCAAGGAGAAGAGAAAGAAAAAGAACAGGAGACACGCATGAGAGACTCATTATAAGTATTTGGTTTTATTAAGTTAAATGAATAGCGCTCTGTTATTTTACCCACATTTCTTTATTTTATTTTGGTAAAAGCCGATTAAGAGTTCCTGGATTATGGATGTGAGGACGGAGGATGGGCATGGGCTATGGCAATTCCCCAAAATCACATGTCATGACTGTATGCATTCTGTGGGTCCTGGGTAATCTGTGGTCACAGTCCTATGAGTAATAATACGGCCATGATCATGATGTGATTATAGTACTCCCAAAATGTATATTTCATGAATGTGTGTATGGTATGAATTGCTAGTTTCAAAACTCTATCTACATTGTGTAAGCTACTTGCTGAACCAAGTGGTGAGGTGTTAACTAAGAATCTTTTGGAAATAGTGTTTGCTTTTCACACTAAGAGGCCCTTGTTCAAGCTCTTGGACACAGACAAGCAGACTGGATGAGTGTCAGCTTATCAGTCTGTTTCGTTCAGCTTTCCTGCCATAAAATACTATCCAGGTTGGGGGATCAAATCCTACCAAAAGGTACAACTAGTAAGCCATGTCCCTTTGAAGTCCCATATGCCCAACTTCCTGAATAGCCAAAATAAATTTCTTAAGCAAGAGAGTGATATGATGTTTAGTGTCCCTGGAGACAACCTAATTTGCATCTACACAGATTTTGGAATAACAAAGAAAGCAGTCCTTTTCTGCCTGGAAAAGCTGGGGGCTGCTGGTAGAAGAGTGGTTGTGGAACTATAAGGATGACAAACCCACACTACTCAGGACTCACTTCACAATGGAGTGAATCTACAATCTTCTGCCTCATGTGGTCTCTCCCACACAGATCACCTAAACCTCAGAGTAATATAATTTAGGGTTCTGACTTTTTATTCCTTTTTATTTACTTGAAGTTAATCTGTGCATTTCATAACTGTGGGTCTTATTCAGCTTGCATCGCTGATGCGATTGCCTTTCCCCAATTTTTGAGCCATTTCACATGCAAAGGACCTCTTCTGCATGTGTGTGGCCCAGGAGATGCAATTGCACCAAAGTGATATGAACTCCTCTGCCTGATTGACAGGTAGAGGCGTTTGCAGTATGGTTGGGGGTGATGACATGGCATTGTGGGGGCATGGCAATGGAAATGTGGAGGGATCCAAGCCACTTTTGGGGTAGCCACGTGATGTCACATGCGGCCACTTTGAAGTGAAACAAGGCCAGGCAGCGCAGGCCGGGGGGCAACCCTAGTTGTTGCGATCGAGATCTAAATGTGATGCAATCACAATTAGATTGTGAACGCAGTGTTGGGCAGCACTTAGCATGCTGGGCGGCCTTGTCTTGTGCTAGGTGGCCTCCAGCATGCAATCGTATGCAGTTGCAGTTTTGCTAAATTAACAGAACTGCAATTGAAGCTGAATAAGGTGCTGTATGTCTTGTTTATCTACATATTTTTCTTTGTAACTTAACCCTGGATATGTTTTCTCAATAAGTCCTTAAAAATTATCAACATTATCTTTGTGAATTCACGTGCCTGGAGAGACCCATGCAACATATATGTAATAACGGTTGCTTTTTAAGTGTGCTGTAATTGTCTGGAGACAGCAGGAGCACTATTTCAAAACCTTTCGTGGTAACAGATTGAGTGAAACCCATGTCACAACTGCCCACCTTCATCAGGTTGGCGAATCTGAGCGCAGGCTGGGGCGAGGTGCTATGACAGTGGGTTCCATCCATTAAGTCCAGTTTGGGTCTTAGGGCCTGCTGGCCTCACAGAGGCTAAGGTCTGTTGGCCTCACAGAGGCTAATTAGTAACTTCAGCTGCATGAGAGTGTTATAGGTCTGTCAGCATAATCACTAGGTCTCTCACACCACCTGGGGATGAAGGAGACTTCAGAGTCTCTGTGAGAGAAACTTGCTACTGAAAACAAGTGAGCTATTCTTGTTAAAACTTCTTGTGTTTTGTAGTGAGTTAGGAATGACTTGTGTTTAGTTTAGTGCCAGACGGCAAGGTATTTATGTTGTTGTTTTATTTTGTTTTGCTGCCTAATAAAACAGGGCAGAAACCTTGGACTTGTGTGATCTCTTGGCTGCTGTGCATTGCCATCTACCCCAGGAGATGGTACCTGTTCCCCTACCCCTGTAACAGCATGCTCCTGATGAAAATAATTTGATTGAAACTTCTGTTTGGTTGACCATTATGATATACTCTTCACAATAATCTTAATACTTCTTCTATTCAACTGTGTGTGCTGATCCTATCCTAGATAACAAATTCAGATAGATTAGTGACTGTTGATTTTTTCAGTGTAACTAGTTTTACAAAGACAGTAGTGACATCTAATAGTGTAATGTATATTTTATATTGTGGAAATTGATCTGAAAATGTCTTTGTAAACCATATTTGCAGTTTTTCCTTCAGGGATTAACACAATAAGATCCTTTGGGCTACTAACTTGTGAGCAAGCCATGTAAAGCTGGCCATGGGAGAAGCAGCTGGTCCTGAGATCTGTACGTGCAACCCTGAGCATTTGTCCCTGCGACAGTACACCGATAAATCATAATCCACAGTTTTCCATTTTTTTTCATTGTAAGCCACAAAATCCAATTCAAGGGGCAATCAATCTAACAGTCCAGTTTAAAATTCACATTAGTCAAACAAATATTATTTTGTAGATTTGTAGATCCCGAATCCGTTGCTACTTAACCTACAGTTAACACTGAAAAGTTGCAAGTAACATGATCAGCGACTCTGTATATATAGTATTTATCTTGGTGAGCCATCTACTGGATTGACTTGTACACTGCAACTTCATGAGTCAAGATAAGCTGCCTTATTGTGCATATTATGTGTATAACATATATATATATATATATATATATATATATACACTGTGTGTATATATATATATAAATATATATATATATATATAAACTCAGGCAAGTTTGGCACTCCAAAAGCGTAATTTCATAACTTGGCTGGTGCCTCCATAAAAAATAAATATACGTGTAGATGCGGCACTCGTAGCAGGAATAAATCACTCAATACAACCTTTTAGTTTTAAACAACGTTTCAGTTGTCTCTTCAACTGTCGTCAGGTTTTATCAAATGTCAGAAAAACATAACATACCTTTTATACACCAACACCATCTGTGAAACTCCCGCCAGCTTGTCCGGGACCGCTCACCCGGCGGGTGGCAAGGGGCATGACATCACAGTGAGAAACCCATCACCATGGTAACAAGACGCATAACATTAGAGATCTGTTAGTAAGTGAACAGAAACAACAAGGGTAAATCTAGAGCATGGGTTGAAGAAGCAACAATCATAATATAATCATCATACAGCAATGATCACAGCTATCAATAAAAAAACTCGTCAACATTATTACATATAAACACGGATCATAAAAAGCTAGAATAAGAGATCGATTCATTTAGCCCTCTAGGTTGGATTACATTAAGTCTGGCTATCCACCTGGCTTCACATTGTAACAGCTTGGCTGCCCGATTCCCCCCTCTAATATCAAGGGGTATTTGGTCTATCATTCTATATCGAATGCTGTTGATCGGGTGTTTATTTTCTAAGAAATGCCTTGCTACAGGTTGTTCACTCTGGCCAGACTCAATGGCATTACGGATAGCCGATCGGTGAGCTGTCATCCTCTCCTTAAACTTTCTTTCAGTTTTCCCAATATAGCTTAAGCCACAAGGGCACACTATTTGGTATACTACATAAACTGAGTTGCAAGTTAATTGATGTCTAATAAGAATTTTTTGACCTGTATGCGGATGGTTAAATGAGTTCCCTACCAATAAAAACTGGCAAGCGACACATGAGCATTTTAAACAGCCTAATTTTGGTTCTTGAGATAAAAAGGTAGGCTTCATCATCTGTTTAACTTTCATCTTGGAGATATCCATCTTCACTAAATGATCACAAAGATTCCTACCATGGGAATAACAGGACATTAAATGCGTGTTGGTAAGGTGGAGGTTCTCGTCTCTTTTAACATTAGGCCAGTGTTTCTTAGCTATATTGTTGATACCTGGGGATTTTACATTAAATTTATTAACCCATGGTAAGCGAGATATCTCTTTCTGAGATCGATCCTTTTGTTGTAAAAGTGTTTTTCTATCGAGTAACATAACCTTGTCCTTTGATTCTAACAGGGCCTTTCTGGAGTAGCCCTTATCAAGAAATTTGTCTATTAACTGTTTATCAGCCTCTAAATGGTCATTATTAATACGCCTTATTCTCACCATTTGAGAATAAGGTAACCCTCTGATCAAAGGTTTGGGATGGCAGCTGCGGGCATGTAACAATTGGTTCCTATCTGTAGGTTTTGAAAACACTGTTGTCTTAAGGGTATTGTTACAGACTGTCAATTTGACATCTAAAAAGTGTATTTCTGATTGACTCATTTTGAAGGTGAATTTGATGGGTCCCTCAGCCGCATTGTAGTCTTCAATTAAACTACTGAGGGACGTACTTTCACCCCTCCATAAGAGTAGTAAATAATCTATATAGCGATAAAACAAAATCGCGTTTTGCTTGAAGATAGGATTGCTGTAGAAGAGGTCCTCCTCAACTGCAAACATTACGTTATTAGCATAGACTGGAGCAGCTGAGGAACCCATCGCACACCCCTGTATCTGGAGATAAAATTGCTTGTTATACAGAGAAAAATTAGCTGTAAGAATCAATTCCAAAAACAATAAGATGACATCAATTTTAGCCAGACTGAACACCCCCTTCCTTCATAAAAAATTTCTTACTGCTGCTAACCCAAACGCATGGGGTATAGAGGTATATAAACTAACCACGTCAATAATTACCAGCCAGCAACCCACCGGAACCCTTTCAATACTTTTTAAATTATTAAGCAAGGTTATAGTGTCCAACAAAAAACTGGGTTCACTTTGGATCAATGGTTGTAGTAGTGAATCCAATAAACAGGCTATAGGTTGTAAAAGTGAGCCCCTAGCGCACACGATCGGACGTCCCGGTGGGGGGGGGGGTCAATATTTTTATGCATTTTCGGTATCAGATAAAAAAATAGGAACAAGAGGAAAATTAGGTATCAAACTTTCAATCAAATCATCTGTAATAAGGCCTGAAGATAGGGCTAGCTGG
Source organism: Pseudophryne corroboree (assembly GCF_028390025.1). NCBI lineage: Eukaryota > Metazoa > Chordata > Amphibia > Anura > Myobatrachidae > Pseudophryne > Pseudophryne corroboree. The sequence continues at coordinate 622,461,959 of NC_086445.1, forward strand.
AGAAGATTTTGCAAGCATTTTTGATGTCCCGCTGTGGGATTATTGTCTAATTTCATGTAGACTAAAGGATCTGCTAGCTGGCGCATTGCTTCTAGATTATAGTCACGAAAGTCCTGTAATACAATAGCGCCTCCTTTATCCGCTGGGCGTATTATCAAATTGTCATTATTAGCTAGCTCCTTTAGAGCTTGACGTTCTTCTGCCGTTAAATTAGGATGTGTTCCTGTATCAATGGTCACGTGATTCTCTACATCATGTTCCATAAATCTCATGAATGTTTTAAGACTTGGATTATAGGATATCGGTTCAAATGAAGATCTGGAGCGAAATTGTTTAAGTTGTCGGGGAATGTTATTCCAGCTCCTGTTATTTCATTAATCCTCTTTGAAATGTTCTTTTAAGTTGATCTTTCTTTGAAGTGCTTGTTTCTCAATGTTTCATTGAAATTTATTAAACGGCACCGATGGAACGAATGAAAGTCCTTTGCTAAGAAGTTTAGGTTCCGTATCTGTTAATTCATAAAATGATAAATTAATAACTAGGTTTTTCTGGCATTTGGAGGTCTGCCGGCACGCCCTCTGCCTTTCGTTTTGCCTGCCTCTCGTTGTGAATTGTCTTTTCTTAAATTTCCAGGATACCTTGATGCTACCCCTAAAGGGGCTGTTGCCTCTGAGGACTTTTCAGAGTCACTGTTGGTTTCTTGTGATGACTCAAACGCAATGCTTTGTAATGCGGTCTCCGAAAGAAAGGGTGTTTGGCTCCTTCATTTTTGTTACCTTCCAGCCAACGATAAACTGCATGTTTCTCATAATCCATCTCTACTTTTATTAATTTCTCCTTTTTAAACTCAATAAGTTCTCTTTTATATTGAGAGATTTGTACTTTTAATTTCTCCAACCAATTTTCTTCATTATCCGCTGTGATCACAGGTAAGTGTATTGTTTCAAATGTAGCAATTCTAGTTTTAATATTCTCCAACTCCTTGGATGATTGTTCTATGACTAATAAAAGAAGATCAAATGAACATTTGTTCAGAACAGGTCAGGAACCCAACGCCAGAATCCCGACAGCCAGAATCTGAAGTATAGCTGGGAGGGTTAGGGTACCCCGTCTATTGGGATCGCATATATATGACCCTTGGCCAACATTTCTGGGTGATCATATCATACAACCCATTAAGAACCTTGCAATCTGGTGGACCATTATGCAATATGTAGCATCTATCCTTGTGTATCAATGCCTATTTCCCTATAGATTGAAAGCTTGCGAGCAGGGCCTTCCTGCCTCTATGTCTGTCTGTTTTTACCCAGTTTAGTTCTATTAGTGTTGTTCTAATTGTGCAACGGAATATGCTGTGCTATATAAGAAACTGTTAATAAATAAATATGTATGTATATATATATATATATATATATATAGAGTGAGAGAGAGAGAGAGAGAGAGAGAGAGAGACAGATAGAGAGAGATAGTGTGTTAGGCTTGCTATTTGTCTATATTGTTAAGTAAAAAAAACCAGCAGTCCCTTACCTTATGTCTCCCTGGAGCCGAGTAGCTACAGCATCGATATGCGGTGAGTCACTGCTTTCCACTACTAATGGGAGGAGCTGTTGCAGAATGGAGTAATCTCCATTCGTACTGTTATTGTATGAGGAGCTCCGATCTCATCCCATCTGAGATCCGTAGCCTACCAGAAGTGTATATGGAGACAAATCTCTCCATCTTTAACCCCCCAAAAAAATATCAGACTGGCCTTGGCGGGGTATAGGTCCCAGCAGGGGAAATTTCTAGGTACTCAGAAACTCACTTGTGTACACCAGTACTTTCTAAAAAATGTATCCAGTATCAAACAGGGGCATGAAGGGCTCACTAGGGTAATGCAATGGTAGGGGCCCATTTTTATGGGTGTGGTCAGTCTCCAGAGGTTTGGCTAACCATTAGAGAGCATGGTCTGAGCCCCTTGATAAATATATACAGTAAATACTGCTAGTGCATGCATGATAATATACCAGATTAATAACAGCAATGCACTGTAGAAAATACACCACAGTGCAGTATAAGGTCACATATCTATAATGTTCAATTCAAGTGCACAGTCTGGCAACTGATTCCTAGAGAGGTATGCCCCCGGGAAGTGGGGCCCACCGGTGGTTTCCCCTATGGACCAGTCCAATCCTGAATGTATCTGCTGTAACATGGGAGCTATTTCACATTAGTTTGAATTATTAGCTTGTAGTGCACCTCCCTAGTTAAGGCCCATGTGTGGGGGAACCTGGGCAACCACATCACAAGTAATCCTGCCCTGAGCATGAGGCTCAGCAGGATGTACTTGTTCAAAACGCAAAACATAATATGCCAATGTCCAGGTGCACTCACACAAGGCTTCTGCGGGGCCTCACACTTAATTGAATCTCTCTCATAGACTACAATCTGCAAATTTACAAATACAGGGCCTAATTCAGCATAGATCTCTATTGAGACAGAAATTGTGATTTTCTCAATACTGCTTTTGCTAAAAATTGCATGTGAAGAGCCGTCCAGAAAGGTAAAAGATGCCCACTGATGCAATAGCAAAATTGCATATGAAACAGCAGAGTTTGATGCATATGCAAGCAGAAATCGAGTACCATCGACAACTGCAGTTGATCCATGGCAGGGGCAGATTGGGATCGAAAACCAGCCCAGGAAATTTATGGTAGAAGCCATAATGGGGGCGGGGTCTGCCAAGGGGGTGGAGTCTGCCAAGAGGGAGGGATCACTCCTCATTCGGACGGATTTTGAGCTGGACGCAGTTGTTGCTTCCTTGCATCTTTTGCTGCTGCTGCGTCTGCATGCTGATACCGCTACACTGCCCTCCCGGGTTACATATATGCGTCCAATTGTGCAAGGACTGAGACGCTCTCCGTCAGTGTATACAGGCTCTGCAATCATGCAATCATGCTTTGTCGCACCATTAAGAGTTTCACCAGCCCTATGCTAGGTGCAGAACATCCATATGAGTATGGCCTCCAGTGTGAGCAATGCAGCATCTCTGTACCCAGCCACTATCAGAAACACATTCAGTACTATGCTACATCTGCGTCTGATTAGCCGACCTCCTGTAACTGCCCAGGCATGTGCAACATGTTTAATACACTTCCTGGTGCGTGTCTCTGACTCTACTGCAACTCTGTACGAATACCACATGGGACACATGTGCGGTGCAACTCAGATGCATGCAAAGACTAAACAAATTACACAAGAAAAAAAACAAAATATGTTGGCCCCCACAGGAAAATAAAACAAAACCACACTGGCCTCAATAAGTATAAAAGTATACACAATGACCCTCACAGGAAAAAGCACATAGAGTACACCACACATATGGTGGCAGCAGGAGGTGCACACTACACACATGGCAGAAACAGGAGGCACACACAACACACATAGCGGCAGCAGGAGGCACACACTACATACAGCACAGACTATACACATGGCAGCAGGACGCATATAATCACATATATACACACACATGGCAAATTATAAAATGGTGTGTGTTCCTATTTAGCCAGTGTATTTCATGCCCAAATCAGCGTTGGGCCAGGCAAAATACAAGTGTGTAATCTACAAATTACCACGCTCTGTTGATTTTAGGTGTCAAATTTGTGGCCCAAGACTAGTTAGCCCTTGCAAAACTACAGCTACTTATTCAAAATGGCAAATTATAAAATGGTGCGTGTGCCCACTTTGCCAGTGTATTTCATGCCAAAAACAGCGTTGGTCCAGGCAAAATACAAGTGGGTCATATGCAAGTGATGACCCACTGTTGATTTCAGGTGTCAAGTTTGTGGCCCAAGACTAGTTAACCCTTGTAAAACTACAGCTACTTATTCAAAATGGCAAAATATGGTGTGTGTGCGCCCACTTTGCCAGTGTATTTCATGCCCAAATCAGCGTTGGGCCAGGCAAAATACAAGTGGGTCTTTTGCAAGTGACCACCCTCTGTTGATTTCAGGTGTCAAATTTTTGGCCCAAGAGTAGTTAACTAACCCTTGCACAACTATAGCTACCAAAGTAAATACAGAAAAGACAGAAGAACAGTAGACTCTTGTTGGGGAGCACCCATTTCCAGACACATAAATATTTAATATGAATATCTATTAAAATTATAAATTTTTATTAGTTAAAGTCAATAATGTGGAGTTCAAGTTGTGCCAATATATGCGAAATTATAAGAATATTTTATACATAATCAATAGCCTAAGGTAAGATAAATAGATTAGCCGGATTCCTAGATGTTAAGATTGTTGTATTAGAGGTATGCTAGTTAAAGTGATATCTTAAAGAGAGAGTTCTTATGACCATCATTTGATCTGCATAAGCAACATTAGTAAAAGATTGTTGCAGAAATTTGAATCATGGATCATATATCCAGTTAACGGTATCCTGTTTATATAGGCTGCTACCTGTTAACACGCAGGTGGATCTAATACAATGGTGTCTCAGAATGAGAAAGTTCTTATGACCATCATTTAATCTGCATAGATAGCTTTAAAGAAAGGTTATTGCAGAAGTTTAAATCATAGGTCATGTGTCCAACTGACGGTATCCTGTCTTTGTAGACTGCTTCCTGTTATCACACAGGTGGATCTAGTATGCAGCCTTAGATTGCAGTACCTGGGTGTTCCAAGGTGGTCTCCCATCCGAGTACTGGCCCGGCCCTCCACTTCGTATATAATAGTGAACCATTTATTGCAAAGAAGTATATTAATCATCACCCACGATACCCTATCTTTGTAATTTAAGTGTTATATCTGCATATGTACACTCCTTTTGAACACGCCTGCACGCTGGATGATTGAATGGTATATGAGCCCTGTAACAAACAGGAACTATACCTACCAGTATATACAGGCACTATAATTAAGGTGCACTTATACTTTGTCTGCTCATGATTTAACATTGGCTGTATTTCAGCAGCCTTACTGGAGGAGATTATGAGCAACCACAGATAAAATCTCCTTATGTTTTTTGCTATTCTGGAGCTTTAAGCTAAATATTACGGCTGTTGATTTAAACTTCTGCAATAACCTTTCTTTAAAGCTATCTATGCAGATTAAATGATGGTCATAAGAACTTTCTCATTCTGAGACACCATTGTATTAGATCCACCTAGGTGTTAACAGGTAGCAGCCTATATAAACAGGATACCGTTAATTGGATATATGATCCATGATTCAAATTTCTGCAACAATCTTTTACTAATGTTGCTTATGCAGATCAAATGATGGTCATAAGAACTCTCTCTCTTTAAGATACCACTTTAACTAGCATACCTCTAATACAACAATCTTAACATCTAGGAATCCGGCTAATCTATTTATCTTAGCTAAGGCTATTGATTATGTATAAAATATTCTTATAATTTCGCATATATTGGCACAACTTGAACTCCACATTATTAACTTTAACTAATAAAAATTTATAATTTTAATAGATATTCATATTAAGGGGTATATGCAATTGCGGTCGAATTCCCGAAATTGTTGAAACACGGGACTTTTTCGCCCCCCAAAAAAATTCGACAATGCAATTCAGTACTTTCCGTCAAAAAAACGGACTTTCAAAATTCGACATTTGTCAAATTCGACTTTTCTGCAATGGTACAAATGCGGCAATTCGACAAAAGTATATTCAATTGAAGTTTGGAAATTCGACAACAGTGCTTTTAGACAGTAAATTCGTCATTTTCAATCCGCCACACTTTGGTGAGGGAATCTAATAAAAAAAAATTAAAACATGTTTTTTTTGGTGTTTTTTTTTATTGGTAATAGCATATCTATTTATATTAGAAGGGATTAGGTACTTGGTTTGTCTATTTTGGAGGCACAAGTATTATTTATATATTTAAAAAAAATTCTATTTTTTTAGATGGAATGGTAAAATCCCGGAAAAAAATGGCGTGGGGTCCCCCCTCCAAAGCATAACCAGCCTCGGGCTCTTCGAGCCGGTCCTGGTTCTAAAAATCCGGGGGAAAAATGGACAGGGGATCCCCCGTATTTTTAAAACCAGCACCGGGCTCTGCGCCTGGTGCTGGTGCAAAAAATACGGGGGACAAAAAGAGTAGGGGTCCCCGTATTTTTTACACCAGCATCGGGCTCCACTAGCTGGACAGATAATGCCACAGCCGGGGGTCACTTTTATACAGCGCCCTGCGGCCGTGGCATTAAATATCCAACTAGTCACCCCTGGCCGGGGTACCCTGGGGGAGTGGGGACCCCTTCAATCAAGGGGTCCCCCCCCAGCCACCCAAGGGCCAGGGGTGAAGCCCGAGGCTGTCCCCCCCATCCAAGGGCTGCGGATGGGGGGCTGATAGCCTTGTGAAATTTGAAAGAATATTGTTTTTTCCAGTAGTACTACAAGTCCCAGCAAGCCTCCCCCGCAAGCTGGTACTTGGAGAACCACAAGTACCAGCATGCGGGAGAAAAACGGGACCGCTGGTACCTGTAGTACTACTGGAAAAAAAATACCCAAATAAAAACAGGAGACACACACCTTGAGAGTAAAACTTTATTTCACACCTGCCGACACACACATACTTACCTATGTTCCCACCGACTGCCACGTCTCCTGATCCGACGATCCGGGGTACCTGTGAATAAAATTATACTCACCTCAATCCAGTGTCCAGATATAAATCCTCGTACTTGGCAAAACAAATAAACGAACACCCGACCAAGCCGGACTGAAAGGGGTCCCATGTTTACACACCATTATACTCAATGGTGGGAACTTTACGTCAGCGGTGAGGTTACCCGCAGTCAGCGGCTGACCGCGGGTAACCCCACTGCTGACGGCAAAGTTCCCACCATTGAAAGTAATGGAGGGAGCTGTGCGATGCGCTCTCTGAGCTCACACGCGCATACAGCCAATCAGGTGAGTGCAACGAAGTAGCGCTTCCTGATTGGCTGAAGGGACCTCTGTGACAGGAGTCACGTGGGGTCCCGGCATTCGGGGAAAGGGGTCCCATGTGAAAACATGGGACCCCTTTCAGTCGGCTGGTCCGGGTGTTCGTTTATTTGTTTTGCCAAGTACGAGGATTTATATCTGGACACTGGATTGAGGTGAGTATAATTTTATTCACAGGTACCCCGGATCGTCGGATCAGGAGACGTGGCAGTCGGCGGGTCAACATAGGTAAGTATGTGTGTGTCGGCAGGTGTGAAATAAAGTTTTACTCTCAAGGTGTGTGTCTCCTGTTTTTATTTGGGTATTTTTTTTCTAGTAGTGCTACAGGTACCAGCGGTCCCGTTTTTCTCCCGCATGCTGGTACTTGTGGTTCTCCAAGTACCAGCTTGCGGGGGAGGCTTGCTGGGACTTGTAGTACTACAGGAAAAAAACAATATTCTTGTCATTTTCTCAAGGCTATCAGCCCCCCATCCGCAGCCCTTGGATGGGGGGACAGCCTCGGGCTTCACCCCTGGCCCTTGGGTGGCTGGGGGGGACCCCTTGATTGAAGGGGTCCCCACTCCCCCAGGGGTGGCTAGTTGGATATTTAATGCCACGGCCGCAGGGCGCTGTATAAAAGTGACCCCCCGCTGTGGCATTATCTGTCCAGCTAGTGGAGCCCGATGCTGGTGTAAAAAATACGGGGGACCCCTACTCTTTTTGTCCCCCGTATTTTTTGCACCAGCAACAGGCGCAGAGCCTGGTGCTGGTTTTAAAAATACGGGGGATCCCCTGTCCATTTTTCCCCCGGGTTTTTAGAACCAGGACCAGCTCGAAGAGCCCGAGGCTGGTTATGCTTTGGAGGGGGGACCCCACGCAATTTTTTTTTCGTGTTTTTTCACGTTTTTACCCGTTTTTTTAAAATCGGAACAAAATCCGTCAAATCGGCCGTTTTTCGTCAGCGGGACTGTCGAATCTGTTTTTTATTGAATATGGTCAATTTCAGCACCCACTTGCCGAAATTAGACGGTCGAATTGTGTCGAATTAAAAAACGGCCGAAAAATTGCCGCGATTCGCCGCTAATTGCATATACCCCTAAATATTTATGTGTCTGGAAATGAGTGCTCCCCAACAAGAGTCTACTGTTCTTCTGTCTTTTCTGTATTTACTTTGATACATTTTTTTGACTCTGGGGAGCACCACTGAGGTTTAACCTATATACACCGTATTGGCGAGAACAAATCTCAAGGTGCTTGGTTACCTGACTATGAAGCAATTTCATTGATTACTATAATTTTTTTCAGACTACTACTATTACTGATTGCTTATAATTACCATAATCTGTGCGGTTCCCTCTATAACCAATTTTCAACCACAACTATAGCTACGTATTCAAAATGGCAAAATATGGTGTGTGTGCCCACTTTGCCAGTGTAAGAAGCTGGAGCTCGAATAAGAAGTGAATAAGAAGTGAATAAGAAGCTGGCCGAATAAGAAGCTAACATCAGCCTGGTTACTTTTTTACAGATAATGCAGGGTTTGTGTCTACACTGGCTGCTCCTCATGTAGCTCCCTGTATTTTCACACAGTCAACAGACCGCAGCAGCTCCCATCCTTGGGGGTAATTCAGAGTTGATTGCAGCCAGCAACAAATTTGTTAGCAGTTGGGCAAAACCATGGGGTCATTCCGAGTTGATCGAACGCTTGTGCAGCCCTGCTATGCAAAAAAAGGTTTGTGCAGAAGTAGACTAGGGTAAGAGTTACTCATCCTGTGCAATCACTTCAGCGTTGCAGGTCCCGGAATTGACGTCAGACATCCGCCCTCCAAACACCTTGACATGCCTGCATTCGGATCTCCACTCCCCGAAAACGGTGAGTTGACGCCCGGATCCGCCTTCCTCCTGTCAATCTTCTTGCGGTCTCCGCTGCGAGCGCTTTCTTTGTTGGAGGCGTCTCTGCCTGGCGACGGCCGTCGCTGGGCAGCGACACGCCTGCGCAATGCAGCTGCCGCGCATGCGCAGTTGTGACCCGATCGCACGGCTGCGAAGAAGCGCAGCGTGCGATCGGGTCGGAGTGACCCCCCAAGTACACTGCAGGTGTGGCAGATATAACATTTGTAGAGTGAGTTAGATTTGGGTGGGTTATATTGTTTCTGTGCAGGGTAAATACTGGCTGCTTTATTTTTACACTTCAATTTAGATTTCAGTTTGAACACAACCCATCCAAATCTAACTCTCTCTGCACATGTTATATCTGCCCCCCCCCCCCCCCCCCCTGCAGTGCACATGATTTTGCCCAACTGCTAACAAATTTACTGCTGCGATCAACTCTGAATTAGGGGGTCATTCCGAGTTGATCGCACGCTGCAACTTTTTGTAGCCCGTGCGATCAGATAGTCGCCGCCTATGGGGGAGTGTATTTTAGCTTAGCAAGCGTACTAAGGCATGTGCAGGGGAGCTGGGCAAAAAAGTTTTGTGTAGTTTCTGAGTAGCTCTCAACTTACTCAGCCACTGCGATCACTTCAGCCTGTCAGGTCCCGGAATTGACATCAGACACCCGCCCTGCAAACGTCTGCGTTTTCCTCACCACTTCCAGAAAACGGTCAGTTGCCATCCAGGAACGCCTTCCTGACATCAATCTACTTGCGTTCGCCACTGCAAACGCTTTCCTCGTTGATCTGGTTGCTGCCCGGCGACGACCGTCATTGGGCAACGACGCGCCTGCGCATTGGCGCCAGCGCGCATGCGCAGTTCGGACCCGTTCACGTGGCTGCGGAAAAAAGCAGCATGCGAACGGGTCAGAATGACCCCCTAGGCCCCTTGTCTCTAGTAGAAGAGGCCGGAGCTTCAAGGTGTTACTGGCTGGCTGGAAATCGATACTGCTGCTGCCGCATGGCTTCCTGGTACTGTACACAAACAGAAGCACTAGTAAAGTAAAGGGCAGGGCAACGGTGGTATACAGAATCCGTGGTTAATATCACTCAGCAAAATAAAACCGGAAACATACTAAATACATCGAAAAAGCCGGAAACCACGTAAAGTGTATTGAAAAAGCCGGAAATCATATTAAATGTATTGAAAAAGCCGGAAATTAGAGGAAATGCATTGAAAAAGCCGGAAACCCTGTAAAGTGTATTGGAAAAGCTGGAAATCATATTACATGTATCAAAAAAGCCGGAAATCGTAGTAAATGCATTGAAAATGCTGGGAAATCATAGCAAATGCATTGGAAATGCCGGAAACATAGTAAATACAATGAAAAGGTCGGAAACCATGTAAAGTGTATTGGAAAAGCTTGAAACCATGTAAAGTGCATTGGAAAAGCTGGAAATCATAGTAAATGTATTGAAAATGCCAGAAATCATACTAAATGCATTGAAAAGCCGGAAATCATAATAAATGCATTGAAAAAGCCAGAAATCATAGTAAATGCTAATTGCATATGTACTAACATATGCAATTAGCATCACAATGTGATGACAGAGGTCCCCTGCGATACCTGTGAGAGGGTGTGTGTCGGGTCTCCGTCACTTCCCAGCCCCAGGAGGTGACGTCTGGCTGTGTTGCTGGCGGAGGAGGAGTCTGAGTTCCGGGTCCACGGGCTGCTTGAACCCAAGTATGGGGTGGGGTCGGCGTGAGCGGCACGGGGCAAAGGGATGCGTAGCGGGATGTGCTAAGATGCCCATAGGCTTCTATAGGGTATTACCATAAAAGCTGGCGATACCCTCTGCATTGTTAAGCATGCAGCCGGGGGGTTAGTACATTTGAAAATGTGGTAAAACCCCCAAAATCGGGGGTTTTACCATATCTTTCTTTTAGTACATCCCAGCCATAGAGCATGGAGATATTAAAGGGACAATTATGGATATGATGAGTAAACAGAAAAGTTTTGAGTTAATTTTTGAAGGATTCTAGAGTGGGGGCCTCTCGAACTGTGCGGGGAAGTGAGTTCCATAGAGTTGGAGCCACATGGCTAAAAGCTCGACCCCCAGAAGAATTACGGGAGATTCTAGGTACTACTAAGAGTCCTTCAACTACAGATCGCAGTAGATGGTTTCTGGCTTTTTCAATGTATTTACGATGATTTCTGGCTTTTTTAATACACTTTGACTGATTTCTGGCTTTTCCAATACACTTTACATGGTTTCCGGCTTTTTCAATGCTTTTCCTATGATTTCCAGCTTTTCCAATACCCTTTACCTGGTTTTTGGCTCTTTTGATGCATTTACTATGGTTTCCGGCTTTTCCAATACACTTTACATGGTTTCCGGCTTTTTCAATACATTTACTATGATTTCTATTTCTTTTATGCACTTTACTATAATTTCTGGCTTATTCAATACACTTTACATGATTTCTGGGTTTTTCAATACATTTACTATGAATTCCGGCTTTTCCAATACACTTTACATGGTTTCCGGCTTTTACCCTCTTCCCACATGTCGAAGTCGGAAAAAATTGGATTTTAATACCTACCGGTAAATCCTTTTCTCTTAGTCCGTAGAGGATGCTGGGGATGCTTCAAGAACCATGGATTATAGACGGGATCCGCAGGAGACATGGGCACTTTAAGACTTTAAATGGGTGTGAACTGGCTCCTCCCTCTATGCCCCTCCTCCAGACTCCAGTTATAGGAACTGTGCCCAGGGAGACGGACATTTAGAGGAAAAGGATTTATTTAATTTTTTAAACTAAGGTGAGATACATACTAGCTCACACCTCAAACACGCCGTACAATATGGCATTCAACAATAACGCATGCAACGGCATGAATAACATCAGCCACAGACTGACTGAACTCAACACAACATGTGTGTAACCATAACCAATAACTGCAGATACAGCCAGCACTGGGACGGGCGCCCAGTATCCTCTACGGACTAAGAGAAAAGGATTTACGGGTAGGTATTAAAATCTTATTTTCTCATACGTCCTAGAGGATGCTGGGGATGCTTCAAGAACCATGGGGTTTATACCAAAGGTCTAGAACGGGCGGGAGAGTGCGGATGACTCTGCAGCACCGATTGACCAAACAAGAGGTCCTCATCAGCCAGGGTATCAAACTTGTCAAACTTCGCAAAAGTGTTTGATTCCGACCAAGTAGCAGCTCGGCAAAGCTGTAATGCCGAGACCCCTCGGGCAGCCGCCCAGGACAAGCCCACCTTTCTGGTAGAATGGGCCTTCACAGATTTCGGTAACGGCAATCCTGCCATAGAGTGAGCATGCTGAATTGTATTACAGATCCAGCGTGCAATAGTCTGCTTGGAAGCAGGAGCCCCAATCTTGTTGGGAGCCCACAGGACAAAAAGAGCCTCTGTTTTCCTAATCTGAGCCGTTCTGGCGACATAGATTTTCAAAGCTCTGACCACATCAAGAGACTTCGATTCCGCCAAGGCGTCAGTAGCCACTGGCACCACAATAGGCTGGTTTACGTGAAACGATGAAACCACTTTTGGCAGAAATTGCTGACGAGTCCTCAACTCCGCTCTATCTGCACAAAAGATTAAATAGGGGCTTTTGTGAGACAAGGCCGCCAATTCAGACACCCGCCTTGCGGATGCCAAGGCCAACAGCATGACTACTTTCCAAGTAAGGAATTTCAACTCAACCTTACGTAAAGGTTCAAACCAATGAGATTGCAGGAACTGCAACACCACATTAAGATCCCTTGGTGCCACTGGCGGCACAAAGGGAGGTTGGATGTGCAGCACGCCTTTCACGAAGGTCTGAACTTCTGGAAGGGAGGCCAATTCTTTCTGAAAAAAGATTGATAAGGCCGAAATTTGTACTTTAATGGAGCCTAACTTTAGGCCCGCATCCACACCTGCTTGCAAAAAATGGCGCAAACGCCCCAGCTGAAAATCCTCCGTAGGAGCCTTCTTGGATTCACACCAAGACACATATTTTCTCCAAATACAGTGGTAATGCTTTGCCGTTACTTCTTTTCTAGCCTGAAGAAGTGTGGGAATTACTTCACTGGGAATACCCTTTCGGGCTAGGATTTGGCGTTCAACCGCCATGCCGTCAAACGCAGCCGCGGTAAGTCTTGATACATGCACGGTCCTTGTTGTAACAGGTCCTCCCGTAGAGGAAGAGGCCAGGGATCTTCTATGAGCAACTCCTGAAGATCAGGATACCAGGCACTCTTTGGCCAGTCTGGAACAATGAGTATCCCCTAAACCCTTGTTCTTCTTATAATCTTTATCACCTTTGGAATGAGTGGAAGTGGAGGGAACACATAGACCGACGGAAACACCCACGGTGTCACTAGGGCGTCCACCGCTATTGCTTGAGGGTCCCTCGACCTGGAACAATATCTCTGAAGTTTCTTGTTGAGGCAAGACGCCATCATGTCTATTTGAGGAGTTCCCCAACGACTTGTCACTTCTGCAAAGACCTCTTGATGAAGACCCCACTCTCCTGGATGGAGATCGTGTCTGCTGAGGAAGTCTGCTTCCCAGTTGTCCACTCCTGGAATGAAGACTGCTGACAGAGCGCTTGCATGTTTCTCCGCCCAGTGAAGAACTTTTGTGGCCTCGGCCATCGCCGCTCTGCTCTTTGTTCCACCCTGGCGGTTTATGTACGCCACTGCTGTTATGTTGTCTGACTGAATCAAGACGGGCAGACCGCGAAGAAGATGTTCCGCTTGCAGAATGCCGTTGTAAATGGCCCTTAATTCCAGAATGTTTATATGCAGACAAGCTTCCTGGCTTGACCATTTTCCCTGAAAATTTCTCCCCTGTGTGACTGCTCCCCAGCCTCGGAGACTTGCATCTGTGGTCACCAGGATCCAATCCTGAATCCCAAACCTGCGTCCCTCCAGAAGGTGAGAACTGTGCAGCCACCACAGGAGGGAGATCCTGGTCCTGGAAGATAGGATTATTTTCCGGTGCATGTCCAGGTGAGACCCGGAACACTTGTCCAACAGGTCCCACTGAAACACTCTGGCATGGAACCTGCCAAACTGAATGGCCTCGTAGGCCGCCAATATCTTCCCCAGCAACCAAGTGCATTGAAGAATCGACACTCTTGCCGGTTTCAGAATCTGTTTTACCATGTTCTGTATTTCCCGAGCTTTTTCCACTGGAAGAAAAACTCTCTGCAATTCTGTATCCAGAATCATACCCAGGAACGACAGTCGTGTTGTCGGAACCAACTGTGATTTTTGCAAGTTTAGGAGCCAACCATGTTGTTGCAGAATCGTCAGTGAGAGCGCAACGTTTTTCAGCAATTGGTCCTTGGATCTCGCCTTTATGAGGAGATCGTCCAAGTACGGGATAATTGTGACTCCCTGCTTGCGCAGGAGAACCATCATTTCCGCCATAAACTTGGTGAAAATCCTCGGAGCCGTGGACAGACCAAATGGCATTGTCTGAAATTGCTAATGACAATCCTGAACAGCAAACCTCAGGTAAGCCTGATGTGGAGGATATATGGGGACGTGTAAGTAGGCATCCTTTATGTCGACCGACACCATAAAATCCCCCTCCTCCAGACTGGAGATCACTGCTCGGAGAGATTCCATCTTGAATTTGAATTTTTTTAGAAAGAAATTGAGGGATTTTAGGATCAGAATCGGTCTGACTGAGCCATCCGGCTTTGGGACCACGAACAGGCTCGAATAAAAGCCTTCCCCCTGCTGTGATGGGTGTACCATGATAATGACTTGATTTTGACACAGCTTTAGTATCGCAGTGCATACTACCTCCCTTTCTGGAAGAGAAGCTGGCAAGGCCGATTTGAAAAATCGGTGAGGGAGCACGTCTTGAAACTCTAATTTGTACCCTTGGGTTACTATTTCTAATATCCAAGGAACCAGGGTCAAGCGAACCCAGACCTGACTGAACAGTTTGAGACGTGCCCCCACCGGTGCGGACTCCCGCAGAGGAGCCCCAGCGCCATGCGGTGGATTTGGTAGAAGCCGGAGAGGACTTCTGTTCTTGGGAACTTGCCACAGCCGGTGACCTTTTTCCCCTTCCTCTTCCTCTCGCAGCAAGGAAGGAGGACCCTCGTCCTTTTTTGTATTTATTGGGCCGAAAGGACTGCAACTGATAGTGGGGCGTTTTCTTCTGTTGTGCAGGAACATAAGGTAAAAATGATGACCTACCCGCGATAGCCGTAGATACCAGGTCAGACAGGCCGTCACCAAACAAGACAGTACCGTTAAACGGTAGAGACTCCATAGTCTTCTTAGAGTCAGCATCAGCATTCCATTGATGAATCCACAATGCCTTCCTAGCCGAGACTGCCATGGCATTGGCTCTTGATCCCAAAAGGCCAATATCCCTTGCAGCTTCTTTTAAATATGCTGCAGCGTCCCTGATATGACCCAGATTCAAAAGCACGCTATCCCTGTCCAGGGTATCTATCTCAGATGACAAGTTATCTGCCCACTTTTCAATAGCGCTACTCACCCATGCCGGCCGGCCTGAGTAGCGAACCTGTAGTGACATAAATGGATTTTAGTGTATTTTCCTGCTTACGATCCGCAGGATCCTTTAGGGCTGCCGTGTCAGGAGACGGAAGCGCTACCTTTTTGGACAGACGTGATAGAGCTTTGTCCACCGTGGGGGTTGACTCCCACTTTTCCCTGTCCCCGGAGGAGAACGGATATGCCACCGGAATTCTTTTGGGAACCTGTACCTTCTTGTCAGGATTTTCCCAAGCCTTTTCAAAAAGAGCGTTCAGATCATGAGAGGGAGGAAACGTTACTTTAGGTTTCTTTCCTTTAAACATACAGACCCTTGTATCAGGAACAGCAGGGTCCTCCGTGATATGTAATACATCTTTTATCGCCACAATCATGTACTGAATGCTCTTAGCCAGTTTAGGATTTAATCTGGCATCACTATAGTCGACACTGGAATCAGAGTCCGTGTCGGTATCTGTATCTGCTATCTGGGCAAATGCACGTTTCCGTGACCCCGAAGGGGTCTGAGCCTGCGACAATGCATCCTCCATGGATTTTCTCTATGTCTGGTTCTTAGACTCAGATTTATCTAATCTCTTAGTCAACCGAGCCACATTTGCATTCAAAACACTCAACATATTTACCCAATCAGCAGTCGGCGGTGCCGACACGGTCACTCCCACAGCCTTTTCTGTACCCACTCCAGCCTCCTCCTGGGAAGATCACTCAGCCTCAGACATGTCGACACACGCGTACCGACACCCACAACCACACTGGGGCTATAGGAGACAGACCCACAGCAAAGCCTGTTAGAGAAACACAGAGGGAGTTCTGCCAGCTCACAACCCAGTGCCTATTGTCACAACTGAGGGTTTAGGCTGACGGGAGGAAGCCTCAGTTGTAGGGGCTGAGATGAAATTAAACCTGGGAGGTTTAATCAGACCCCTGGACATGTAAGTGCAGAATGATTACCCGAAGGTGTGACCATGACAACCAGTTTAAAATTCAAAATAAAAGTTTATTGGTCCAAGAGCGTTCTTCAGGACCATAGCCCTTCCAGTCAATGAGATACTGTAACTGACCGTAACGGAAACGTGAATCCAAAATCTTGCCACCTCGTACTCGACTCCCCGTTGAGTCTGAACTTTGGGAGCTGGAGGAAGTGCGGAATGAAACCGATTCAGGATCAGCGGTTTCAATAAGGAAACATGAAATGTCCTGGGTATTTCAAGAAGGGTGGTAACTGTAATCTGTAGGCAACAGGATTGATGACTTGTTCAATCTTGAAGGGACCGATGTAGCGAGGTGCAAATTTCATACTGGGAACTCTCAACCTCAAATTCTTCGTGGACAACCACACACGATCACCCACCTTGAGAGCAGGAACCGCTCTACGCTTCCTATCGGCAAACTTCTTATACCTGGATGAGGCTTTAAGCAGGGCTGCGCGGACGTTCTTCCAGTTATTTGAAAACTGACGCAAGGTGACATCCACTGCTGGAACAGAAGTTGCGGAAAGCGGTTGAAATTCTGGGACTTTAGGGTGGAATCCATAATTAATGAAGAATGGTGTCGAAGAAGATGAGGAATGGTATTGATTGTTGTGGCTGAACTCGGCCCAAGGAAGGAGTTGAACCCAGTCATCTTGAGAGGAAGACACATATATACGGAGGAAGGCCTCCAAGTCCTGATTCACCCTCTCGGTTTGACCATTGGTCTGAGGATGGTAAGCTGTGGAAAACTTTAACTTGACTTGGAGGGCTTGACACAAACTTCGCCAAAATTTGGCTACAAATTGTACTCCACGATCCGAGATGATCTCTTCAGGAAGACCGTGAAGACGGAAGATCTCTTGTATAAACACTTGAGCCAACTTGGAAGCTGACGGAAGACCGGTGAGAGGGATGAAATGTGCCATCTTGGTGAACCGGTCAACTACCACCCAGATGGTATTAAACTTGTTGCAGATAGGTAGATCAGTAACAAAGTCCATCGACAAATGGGTCCATGGTCGACGGGGAACAGATAATGGAACCAGTTGCCCCGCAGGCGACTGGCGGGAGACTTTGTGTTGGGCACACTTTGGGCAGGAGGCAATAAATTCCATAACGTCCTTCTTCAGAGTTGGCCACCAGTAGGATCTAGAAATAAATTCAAGGGTTTTCTGAATGCCTGTATGTCCAGCAAAACGGGAAGCATGGGCCCAATGCATGAGCTTCTTCCTTAGAACTGGCTTAACAAAACTTTTCCCTGGTGGGGGCGTAGAGTCCATCCCTACCGTGGAGAATGCCAACGGATTAATAATAGGATGCTTGTCTGCAGACTCGGACTCATTTTCTTGCTCCCATGAGCGGGAAAGGGCATTGGCCTTACGATTCTGAGAACCCGGACAGAACTGGAGTTTAAAGTCAAACATAGAGAAGAAAAGTGCCCATCTGGCCTGACGAGGGTTCAGACATTGTGCGCCTTTGAGATATAAAAGATTTTTGTGGTCGGTAAGTATGGTGATTGAATGAGAAGCTCCCTCCAACAGGTATCTCCACTCCTCCAGAGCGAGCTTGATGGCTAGCAACTCCTGATCGCCAATGGCATAGTTGCGCTCAGCTGGGGAGAACTTCCGGGAGAAGAAACTGCAAGGATGTAGATGTCCATCTTTGGCCCTCTGGGATAACACCGCTCCTACTCCAATGGAGGAGGCATCTACCTCTAAGATAAAAGGAGAGTCGGTGTCGGGCTGTTTCAGAACTGGTGCAGAGATGAACCGTTGCTTCAGAAGGTGAAAGGCCTGCGTAGCTTCTTCGGACCACTTGGACGGATTAGCACCTTTCTTGGTTAATGCAGTGATAGGCGCCACAATGGTGGAAAAGTCTCGTATAAACTTTCTATAATAATTGGCGAACCCTAAGAACCTCTGGACCCCTTTGAGGGTTAAGGGTATAGGCCAATTCTGGATTGCTTGGAGTTTCTCAGGATCCATCTCTAGTCCAGAACCGGACACAATGTAACCTAGAAACGGAATGGTTTTAACTTCAAACACACACTTCTCCAATTTACAATAGAGGTGATTGACACGGAGACGGGAAAGAACCTCCTTTACCCAGAAACGATGATCTTCTAGATTATTAGCAAAGATGAGGATGTCCTCTAGATAAACCACGACATGGCGGTATAAGATGTCCCTGAAGATCTCATTCACGAAGTGCTGGAAGACTGCTGGAGCGTTGCTCAATCCGAAGGGCATGACGAGATACTCATAATGTCCGTCACGGGTGTTAAAGGCGGTCTTCCACTCGTCACCCTCACGGATTCGGATGAGATTGTAGGCACCCCTCAAGTCCAGCTTTGTGAAAATAGTTGCACCACTAACTCTATCGAAGAGTTCTGTAATCAGGGGTAAAGGGTATCGGTTCTTAACGGTAATGTCGTTCAGACTTCTGTAGTCGATGCACGGACGCAGACCACCGTCTTTCTTCTTAACGAAGAAGAAGCCTGCGCCGGCTGGAGAAGAAGATGGTCGGATGAAACCCTTCGCCAGGTTCTCTTTGATGTACTCTTCCATGGAGTGTGTCTCAGGCAGAGACAACAGATAAGTTCGGCCTCGCGGTGGAACCTTCCCTGGAATGAGGTCGATTGGGCAGTCCCATTCTCTATGAGGAGGAAGGATATCAGCAGAGGCTTTACTGAACACGTCCGTAAAGTCTTGATATGGAGGAGGTGGAACATCAGATGACCTGGGGAAGGAAGAGCAAACAGGAAGAACTTTGGCTAAACAAGTCTCAGCACAGGAGGGACCCCATGCCAGTATTTGCGTAGTCGTCCAGTCAATCGATGGGTTGTGGAGACGGAGCCATGGAAGGCCTAAAACCACTGGATGTGTGGCTCTTGGAATCACTAGAAAAGAAATATACTCAGAATGAAGAACTCCCACTCTCAGACGAACTGGAAGAGTCCTTAAGGAAATGACTGCGTCAAAAATCTTGCTGCCATCCACGGCAGTCAAAGAGATGGACGAGGACAGTCTCTCGGTGGGTAGGGACCACCGTTTAACATAAGCTTCGGTTATGAAATTCCCAGCTGCTCCGGAATCAAGGAGGGCAATGACGTTCCTGTAACGTTGAGCAATTTGGAGCGACACTGGGAGATTACAATCATGAGGAGATGGAGAGGAGATCATTACTCCTAGCCGGCCCTCTCCTTGGCGAGCTAGGATCTGGAGTTTCCCGAACGTTTGGGACAGGCGTTGATAGTGTGCGACGGAGCTGCACAGTAGAGACATAGAGACTCGGAGAGGCGTCTTCGGCGCTCAGCGGGAGATAGACGGGAATGACCAATTTGCATAGGCTCATCCTTGGATGGAGATGGTTGACGAGGAGGAGGAGCAGAAGATTTAGGAACGGATGATCTTCCTCGCTCGGTTGCTCTCTCTCTGAACCGTAGATCAACCTTCGTGCATAGTGAAATTAGCTCATCCAACTTAGAAGGCAAGTCTCTGGTAGCTAACTCATCTTTAATGCGTTCTGACAAGCCATGCCAGAATGCAGCATACAGGGCCTCGTCGTTCCAGGCCAGTTCAGATGCCAGGATTTTGAACTGTATAAGATACTGTCCCACAGTACGTGTTCCCTGGTGTAGACGGAGAATCTCAGATGAAGCAGAGGAAACCCGGCCCGGCTCGTCGAAGATGCGCCTGAATGATGCTACAAAGTCAGTATAGGAGGACAGCAGGGGATCAGACTTCTCTCATAACGGTGATGCCCAATCAAGGGCTGAGCCACTGAGGAGAGAAATAATATAAGCAACTTTGGTACGGTCATTGGGGAAGTTGCCAGGTTGAAGCTCAAAATGGATTTCGCATTGGTTGAGAAATCCCCTGCAGCACCTTGGAGATCCGTCAAATTTTGCTGGCGTTGGAAGATGAAGACGTGGAATGGAAATGGGTAAGGTGGGTGGGGTTACAGCTGGAGTCACTGTGGTGGACGCATCAGACGTGACAGGTCCACGGAGGGTCGTCTGAATCCCATCCAGCCGAGTAGAGAGATCCTGGAGACAGCGGATGATGTGACCTTGTGCAGCCTCCTGATGTTCGAGTCTGGCTGCCAGTTCTTGCAGAGGTCTAGCCGCTTGATCCTGGTCTCCGGCTGGATTCATATGGTCAGTGCTTACTGTCACAACTGAGGGTTTAGGCTGACGGGAGGAAGCCTCAGTTGTAGGGGCTGAGATGAAATTAAACCTAAGTGTTATGATTCCAGCACTCTGGTCTGAGGTGGTCCTATTGCAAGGACCGGAGCACTGGAACGGAATGCTGGGGAAGGGAGCGGGAATAGAAAGTAGCCCCTGGCGCCCTAACTCCGTTGTCTCGCCCGTGTGGTCAGAAATCCCCTGCGAGACTATGGTTGCTTGAGCCCATGGCAGCCGCGTTTGAAGGGCGGATTATGTCTGCCCAACTCCGATGCCCCCTCAGGTCTTAATGGGAGACAAAGGGAAATCCGAGACAGGGTGATAACAAGGGGCCCTCTGACTAAACAACCAGGCCAGGGGCTACAAGCTAACTGACTAAACCTGAGGTATGTGCGGTAACCCGCCAGGGAAAAGGACAACCAAAATCCACTAGTCCGTACTCCTACCCAGCACCGCTGGATACCAGAGTGGATCTGTGGGAGCGGAATCCTCCGCAAAAGCTCCGGAACACAAATAATAAATGATAAATAATTAAGCGGCCCAAGCCGCAACACACGGCTGCGCCGTGACTCACGAACACCACTGGATGTTCAAAGGTGCTCAGTCAGGACTCCAGGAACAGATGACGACTTCCGAGTACAGGACAACTGAGAACAGGAACGACCGGATACAGCAGGACTGGAAACACTTTCAGCAAACAGATTCAGCATTCAGGAAGCTATTACCGGCGTCTGTGAGAAGCCCAGGAAGTGTATTTAACAGGGAGTCCTCCAATCAGCTGTTTGGAGGCTGATTGGATTAAATGCCATACAGCTGCCAAGCTGCATGGCCAGGAAAACAGACATCTCATTATTTAAATTGAACCCAGCAACGGGGAACGCAGTCCGTAAGTGGCGTCCCCGTTGCTAGGGTCCGTGCGGCTCCGTGCGCCCGGCGTCTAGCGTTGCCAGGGAGCCGGCGGCTGTACGCGCACGGCGTCCCTGGTTGCTAGGCGCCGGGCCGCAGCGACGAGCGGACCCCGGCGCCTAACAGTACCCCCCCCCCTTGAGGAGGGGTCAAGGAACCCATAAAGCCAGGTTTCCGAGGAAATTCCCGAAAAAATGCCCTCTTGAGCCTCGGGGCATAGAGATCCTTATCCAGGACCCAAGACCTTTCTTCTGGACCATAGCCTCTCCAGTGCACCAGAAAATAAAGCCGACCCCGGGACAATTTGGAATCGAGAACCTTCTCTACCAAGAACTCCTGATGACCCTGTACATCTACTGGTGATTTCCCCTGAGAGATCTTCCGAGGAAATCTACTGGATGAAACGTATGGTTTCAACAGGGAGCAATGGAACGTATTTCCGATCCGGAGAGCTCTTGGTAAACGTAACCGGAAAGCAACTGGATTGATTTTTTTAATAATATGAAATGGTCCAATAAATTTGGGGCCCAATCTAGCTGAGGTTTGTCGAAGTTTAATGTTACGAGTCGACAACCATACCCTATCTCCCACCTTAAAAGTGCAAGGCCGCCGGAGCCTGTCAGAAAAATTTTTCTCTCGAAATGCCGCTTTTCTGAGAGCAAGGTGCACTTTTCTCCAAATGAGTCTGAGATGAGAGGTTAAGGTTAGCGAGGAGACAGAGGAATGTTGAAAAAAAGAATTAGCTCTGGGGTGAAAACCAAAAACTGAAAAGAATGGAGACACATTAGTGGAGGAATGACAAGAATTGTTGTACGCAAACTCCGCCAAAGGAAGAAACTCGGACCAATCATTCTGGAGTTTGGCTGAGTACAAACGCAAATACTGTTTTAATGATTGATTAACTCGCTCGGTCTGCCCGTTGGATTGGGGATGGTAGCCGGACGTTAAAGACAATTTCATCTTTAATGAGGCACAAAAAGACTTCCAAAATTGTGCAATGAATTGTGGACCCCGATCAGAAACAATATCAGTGGGTAACCCATGAAGTCTGAAAACATGGCGGAGAAACAA
Organism: Pseudophryne corroboree; assembly: GCF_028390025.1. Taxonomy (NCBI): domain Eukaryota; kingdom Metazoa; phylum Chordata; class Amphibia; order Anura; family Myobatrachidae; genus Pseudophryne; species Pseudophryne corroboree. The sequence goes on from NC_086445.1 coordinate 622,484,448, forward strand.
AACTGCCAATCCCTGGGCAGATGGCAGTCGGGGAAGAGCAATGAAATGGGCCATCTTGCTAAAACGGTCCACTACCACCCATATGACTCGGAATCCGGCTGACAGAGGGAGGTCTACCACAAAATCCATGGAAATATGAGACCATGGCCTGAGAGGAACATTTAAGGGCATAAGTTGCCCGATAGGCAAGGAACGGGGAACTTTATGCTGTGCACAGACCTGACAAGAAAAAACAAACTCCTTAATGTCTTTAGAAAGACCAGGCCACCATACTGAGCGGGAGACTAATTCCAAAGTCTTAGAGATCCCCGGATGCCCGGCAACTTTGCTATCGTGAAACTCAGTCAAAACAGTAGCTCTCAAAAACTCAGGGACATAAAGACGACCAGCAGGAGTATTCCCAGGAGCTTGATGTTGAAGCTGCTTTAACTGGGTAAATAAATCTTGTGTGAGGCCTGCCCAAATGGCTGAAGACGGAAGTATGGGAGTAACAGGACTGTTATTATGAACTGGAAGAAAACTGCGTGACAGGGCATCCGCCTTGGTATTCTTGGAACCTGGCCTGAAGGTGATAATAAACTTGAAACGAGTAAAAAATAAAGCCCAACGAGCCTGCCGGGCATTCAGCCGCTTAGCTGATTCGATGTACTGAAGATTTTTGTGGTCAGTCAATACTGAAATGGTATGTGTTGCTCCCTCAAGCCAATGCCTCCACTCCTCGAAAGCCCATTTAATAGCCAGTAACTCCCGGTTACCAACATTGTAGTTGGATTCAGCGGATGAGAATTTCCTGGACATAAAGGCACAAGGATGTAATTCTAGAGAGTCCGGATCCTTCTGGGATAGGATAGCCCCCACTCCAACCTCCGAGGCATCAACCTCAACAATGAAGGGCAATTCTGGGTTGGGATGTCTGAGGACTGGGGCTGAGACGAAAGCTTGTTTCAAGGCCTGAAAGGATAACTCAGCTTCACGTGACCAGTTGGTAGGATCCGCTCCCTTCTTAGTCAGTGCCACAATGGGAGCAACCAGGTCGGAAAAAGAATGAATAAATCTTCTATAATAATTCGCAAACCCTAAAAAGCGCTGAATTGCTTTTAAGTTGGTGGGTTGCGCCCAACTAAGGATGGCTTGGAGCTTCTTTGGTTCCATACAGAATCCCCGAGGGGAAATAATGTACCCTAAAAAGGATACCTCCGTGACATGAAACTCACACTTCTCCAGCTTGGCATATAGGTGATTTTCACGTAATTTTTGAAGAACCTGACGCACCTGGGTAACATGTTGTTCAATAGAGTCAGAATAGATCAGGATATCGTCTAAGTAAACGACCACGAATCTTCCAAGAAAATCACGGAGCACATCGTTAATGAGATCCTGGAAAACTGCCGGAGCGTTAGACAAGCCGAACGGCATCACCAGATACTCGTAGTGACCCGACTGAGTACTGAACGCCGTTTTCCACTCATCTCCCGACTTGATTCGGATGAGGTTATACGCTCCCCTCAGGTCAATCTTAGAAAAAATCACAGCCGAACGCAGCTGATCAAAGAGAACAGAAATCAGCGGCAGAGGGTAAGTATTTTTAACTGAGATCTTATTCAGGGTTCTAAAGTCGATGCAAGGTCTGAGTGATCCATCTTTCTTCTCCACAAAGAAGAAGCTTGCACTTAAAGGGGATTTAGATGGCCTAATAAATCCTTTCCCTAGGCTCTCCTTAACATACTTCATGGCCGCAGTTTCTGGTCCGGACAATGCATATAACCTTCCCTTTGGCAATGTGGCACCAGGAATTAGCTCAATAGCACAATCATAAGGCCGATAGGGAGGCAGAATGTCCGCATTGCCCTTGGAAAATACATCAACAAAGTCCTGGTATTCCACGGGAATGGGTTCGGGAATGGCAGCAGCTATTCTGACGGGAAACGTAATACATTCCTTATTACAGATGGTACCCCATTGTGAGATCTCCCCCGACTGCCAATCAATGATGGGATTATGAAAGGCCAGCCAAGGGTGACCCAGAACCACTGGAACTGCTGGGCAATGGGTAAGGAAAAACTCAATCTTTTCGGAATGAAGAGCTCCTACCGTAAGTAGTACAGGGGGTGTACAGAGGGAAATAACCCCATTGGACAAGGGACTCCCGTCTAAACCATGCATGGTGACACACCTACCCAAGTTTAACTGAGGAATACCTAAGGCCTTGGCCCACGTTAAGTCCATAAAGTTCCCTGCAGCTCCACTGTCAACAAAAGCCGACACCGAAGAACTGAGGCTGCCAAAGGAAACTTTAGCTGGGACTAACAGGGAGTTATTCGAGGAGATAAGCTGCAGACCAAAGTGAACCCCCTCACAATTCACTTGGTCGAGGCGTTTCCCGACTTGTTCGGACAATTACGGGCAAAATGTCCCTTACCCCCACAGTACAAACAAAGACCAGAGTTTTGCCTTCTGGCTCTTTCTTCTGGAGACAGCCTGGAGAGACCCATCTGCATGGGCTCCTCTATGTCCTCAGGAATGGAAAATACACACGGAGTAGATCTGACAGGTGCTCCTTTTTCAGCCCTCCGCTCTCTGAGACGACGATCAATCTTAATAGAAAGCTCCATGAGTTTATCGAGAGTCTCAGGAGCGGGATACTGAAGGAGACTGTCTTTTATAGACTCAGATAAGCCGAGGCGAAACTGACTGCGCAGGGCTGGGTCATTCCAGCCACAGTCGTTCGACCAACGGCGAAACTCTGTACAATAAACCTCTGCAGGATTTCTACCTTGTCTGAGAGCGCGTAACTGACTCTCGGCGGATGCCTCTCTATCAGGGTCATCATATAAAAGCCCTAAAGACCCCAGAAAGGCGTCTACCGACAACAATGCCGGATCCTCTGCTTTTAAACCAAAAGCCCAGGTCTGGGGATCCCCCTGGAGCAAAGAAATAATAATTCCGACCCGCTGAGATTCAGTACCTGAGGAGATAGGTCTTAAATGAAAATAAAGTTTACAGGACTCTTTAAAATTAAAAAACTGCTTCCTATCACCAGAAAAACGGTCAGGCAAGTGCATTTTCGGTTCAGGAACTACCCTCGGGGAAGTTCGTAAAAGATCTTCCTGCGACTTCACCCGAAGGGAAAGATCCTGAACCATTTGAGTAAGTTCTTGAATCTGGCTAACTAGAAGCTGGCCAGGATTTGGCCCTAAACCAGTGGGATTCATGAGGCCGACAAACCTTACAAAACTGAATAAGGGAAAAAATCAAACCCTGTTTAATTTTAAGTTTTGGTGAGGCCGGTAATAATGTTATGATTCCAGCACTCTGGTCTGAGGTGGTCCTATTGCAAGGACCGGAGCACTGGAACGGAATGCTGGGGAAGGGAGCGGGAATAGAAAGTAGCCGTTGTACTCCGTTGTCTCGCCCGTGTGGTCAGAAATCCCCTGCGAGACTATGGTTGCTTGAGCCCATGGCAGCCGCGTTTGAAGGGCGGATTATGTCTGCCCAACTCCGATGCCCCCTCAGGTCTTAATGGGAGACAAAGGGAAATCCGAGACAGGGTGATAACAAGGGGCCCTCTGACTAAACAACCAGGCCAGGGGCTACAAGCTAACTGACTAAACCTGAGGTATGTGCGGTAACCCGCCAGGGAAAAGGACAACCAAAATCCACTAGTCCGTACTCCTACCCAGCACCGCTGGATACCAGAGTGGATCTGTGGGAGCGGAATCCTCCGCAAAAGCTCCGGAACACAAATAATAAATGATAAATAATTAAGCGGCCCAAGCCGCAACACACGGCTGCGCCGTGACTCACGAACACCACTGGATGTTCAAAGGTGCTCAGTCAGGACTCCAGGAACAGATGACGACTTCCGAGTACAGGACAACTGAGAACAGGAACGACCGGATACAGCAGGACTGGAAACACTTTCAGCAAACAGATTCAGCATTCAGGAAGCTATTACCGGCGTCTGTGAGAAGCCCAGGAAGTGTATTTAACAGGGAGTCCTCCAATCAGCTGTTTGGAGGCTGATTGGATTAAATGCCATACAGCTGCCAAGCTGCATGGCCAGGAAAACAGACATCTCATTATTTAAATTGAACCCAGCAACGGGGAACGCAGTCCGTAAGTGGCGTCCCCGTTGCTAGGGTCCGTGCGGCTCCGTGCGCCCGGCGTCTAGCGTTGCCAGGGAGCCGGCGGCTGTACGCGCACGGCGTCCCTGGTTGCTAGGCGCCGGGCCGCAGCGACGAGCGGACCCCGGCGCCTAACACTAAGAGGCTTAATCAGACCCCTGGACATGTAAGTGCAGAATGATTACCCGAAGGTGTGACCATGACAACCAGTTTAAAATTCAAAATAAAAGTTTATTAACAGACTCTGTGTGATAACAAGCAGTATTCAAGGTTTAGCAAAGACAGTGGCAAATAACACAGTTCCTGGAACACATAACCATAGAAGGTTTCTCAGAGCACTGGTAGGTTTAGAACAGATGTAAAAGTCCTTTGATGGAATCACCTTACCAGGCCTGGTTGTAGTAGTAGAAATAGCCGAGGAACATGCCAGTAGTTGTAGCAGGTGAATCTGTAACTTGAGTATGCTGCTGTATCAGCTGGATGGAACCAGCCAGGTGGTAAGACACGGAATGGATGCTGAGTGGAATCAGCCAGGTGATGAAACACAGGGTGGATGCTGAATGGAATCAGCCAGGTACTAAAGTCACGGAATGGATGCTGGATGGAACCAGCCAGGTGATGAACACAGAGTGAATGATGTGAGATGCTAGTGAGCGTAGAAACAGAATAGCTGATAGATGATTACCGGTGGTAGTGGATACTGCTGGTAAGATAGGATCCGCTGGATCAGCACCGGTGTTTGGTAGAAGCTGGAATCAGTTGAAAGCTGGCTGCTTAGAAGCAGATAGTAGATAGCTGGAAACTGGACAGCCACGGAAGGCTGTTGAGTCAGGCTGCACCTGCAGGATGGAAAGCAGGTGCGGGTCTCTTTGTGGATGCTGGAGACAGGAACTGGAACCTGGAGAAACAAGCCACAGGAGAGAGAGACTGGAACAAGGTATGACATTCAAAGCACTGACATCTATCTGGCCCAGACACAGGATACTTATACCTGCTGCTATGCAGGCATTGGCTGGGCAATTATGCAGATTCCAGAGACGGTGGATTAGAGGAATTGGAGCATGTGATCAAATCCAACATGGCTGCGCCCATGCTGGAACCTGGAGGGAAAACTGGTTTGAAATGAAATGTGCAAACATAATGATAATGGCGGCGCCGGCCGCGGAGGACAGGAGACGCCAGATGACAGTTATATGCTGAGACACTTGGAGGGCAGCAGAGGCCGCGGCAGGCATGATACACGATTCTGAGAACCTGCAACAATAACACAGTAACGGCGGCGGAGGCCGCGGAGGACGGGAGACACCATGTTGGATTCAAACATGGCGCCGCTGTGGTAGTGTCTCAGAATGACAGGAGGGATGTGCAGAGTGTTGACACAGATGAGATCCGGACTTGGAACGCTGGGCCAGTCTCAGAAGACACCTAAACGGCAGGTAATGGCGTCCAGATACCCGGATCGTGACACCTATCCCGGTTCTGAAGCGTGTAATATACTGCCCAGACCTGTTAGCGCTTTTAAATTCAATAAAATAGCACCTAATCACTTGTGCCACCCCCCCCCCCCCCTTCCCGTTTTGCACCCTGTTACTTGTACAGTAGTGTGGGAGGCCAGGCTCAGAGTCTCTGCAGCTGTGAAGAGAAAATGGCACTGGTCGGAGCTGTGAGGGCTAAGCCACGCCCCCTTAATGGCGCGCTTCAGTCCCACTTATTTTTATATATTTATACTGGCGGGGGTCTGTATTTAGTGCCCAGGCACTGTATACTCTTGTGCCAGTCGCTATTGAGGTTTTATGCTGCCCAGGGCGCCCCCCCTGCGCCCTGCACCCTGCAGTGCCATTTTGCATGTGGGAGCATGGCACGCAGCGTGATACCTCAAAAGCCGTCACTGAAATCTTCTGCCGTCACTGAAGTCTTCTACTCACCCGGCTTCTGACTTCTGGCTCTGCAAGGGGGTTGACGGCGCGGCTCCGGGAACGAGCATCTAAGCGTACCTAGCGATCAGACCCTCTGGAGCTAATGGTGTCCAGTAGCCTAAGAAGCAGAGCCCTGAAACTCACAGAAGTAGGTCTGCTTCTCTCCCCTCAGTCCCACGATGCAGGGAGCCTGTTGCCAGCAGGTCTCCCTGAAAATAATAAACCTAACAAAAAGTATTTTTTCTGAGAAACTCTGGAGAGTTCCTCAGTGTGCATCCAGTCTCACTGGGCACAGAATCTAACTGGAGTCTGGAGGAGGGGCATAGAGGGAGGAGCCAGTTCACACCCATTTAAAGTCTTAAAGTGCCCATGTCTCCTGCTGATCCCGTCTATACCCCATGGTTCTTGAAGCATCCCCAGCATCCTCTAGGACGTATGAGAAATTAGACATACAAACTACACACAGATTGGTGCTTCTCGTGGTGGCATAAGGACGCAATTGGCATATATGGATGCACCATGTTTCTTTACCGTACATCATGCATAGAGTCACATGGAGTGCGTGTTGCAGCATGGTGGGTGTATATACGGTAAAAGGCGCAATCACTGAGAAGCACCATAAAGACGCACACAGACACATACTCATACAACACATAAATTACACATAGACAAAATATGTCCAACACCAGACTTGTATTATATTGTATTTATATAAGAGTATAAAACCAGATATATATGTATTATTGGGACAGAACAAGTTAATTATATCATGCTTAGTGTCAAAATGGTCAGGAGAATGTGTGGATTAATTTGATAGCTATGGGTAAATTGTAGCACATTGCAACGATTAATTATGATAAAATGTATGAATATAAAGTCACATTCTATGAGATCAAAGGACTTCCTGAGAACACATGTGGGCAGAAGCCCAGTGGTTAAACCCTGTATCTGCATCATGAAACTGGACATTGCTTACTTATGAACTGACCAATAACACACAATGAATGAGAAACCTCCCTCTTCTGGGCCAATGAAAGGAGACCGGAACCAACAAACTGTTAACTCCCACTGTTTGATATATGCAGTTTCTAAGGCATAGTTAGTTGCTTGCTGATTCTAAAATGGAGATGACTGTCCACTGAGCAAAGGGTGACATATACTGGCTGTATCTGTTTCTTTTGTAACTATAACTCTGTGCCACCTACTTAGGCATATATATATTATACTGAATGATATACTGTACATATGTTATTTTGTATGCATAGCTTTTAATATCAAATACATATATATATCTCTGAGCGTTGGACCTCAGTATACCGTGTGTGATTACTTGCTTTTTCTTAAGGGACATAGTGCTGCGACGTTCAGCGCACTATTATCGTATATGGTAATAAGATGCACCTTGCGTACGCAGTATATATTAATGCTGGTATTTAAATGGCTATTTGAAAAATGGAAATTCACAGTTGGGTGCTAGCCCAGGATATCACGTACTTAATGATGCGCAGTACAGACGCGCTGTGGTCTACCGGCTAAGGATGGACGCATCTAATGCCGATGAACCACATCCGTTTTTGGCGCTGATATGAATCAAGGGACAATAGATCAGTAAGGCGCTGATATGAATCAAGGGACAATAGATTTCTTTGTTGCTTGTGAGTGTGACAAAAACGCACAATACTAGAAATGTTACAGTGTACTCTTTATTGTTGCTAATTTGTATAATTTGGGATTTATTTGTGACAAAGGATAGATCTAGTGTTTGTGAAACTGGCCGCATGATTTGGACTCCATTTCGTGTCCAAGCACATGGCTTGGAAGGGGGAGGAGCAGTGGCCATTTTAGGTTTAATGCAGTTACAGCTGCACAATCGGCATTGGTCTTAGAAAAACCAACATAATTTAAAGTCACTCCCTACCCACCTAGATAACAGCTGACTTTCAGCTGTTCCTGAAAGCCATTGTTAAACTATCTGTAACCTTTGTCACAAGTAAACAATATATATGTAGAAATCCATCACCATTTAAAAGCTACCAATGAATTTAACTAACCCATGCCATAGTCAATTATAGTGTTTCAATTAGCCCTAGTGAGATTAATAGTGAGATTAATACTTAGCTTGATGTAAGAAAAATCCACCCAGATGAGAAAGGTTTTCATGATTTGTTTTAGAACTGGAAGATAAGGAGTGTGTAAGATAAAACTAATTGTTTGTTACAAGACCTAAACAATTGAAATGTTAATGAACCTGTTCAATACTCTGGAACAGGAGTAGAGTATGTAGACATCTGTTGAGATGCAAATTAGGCTGCTGTGGAAGCTACATTCAGTATATGTGTATAAAGATATATGCTGTGTGAGGGTTTCATAGAGTGTAATAAATAATAAATAAATATATATATATATATTATATGGATATATGTATATTTATATCATTGTAGGTTCTGCAGATAGCTATCCAATCTGAATCATAGTATTTAAATTATAGTCAATAGCCATATTGAATTGAAGTGTAATACCTCTGGGGGGATGTTGTCAATCATTGGTAAAATTATTATTTTTTCTGTACAGGAAATATTGTGAATTTGTGTGGGTTGAAAGTAAGTGTGAGTGGATTGAACCCCGAAATTCGGGATCCTGTAGAGTGACACTCAGCCAGGAGAGGCTCCAGTGGCGTGGTGGCTCGCAACCACACATTAGTATAGACAGGTGTGGTGTTAGCCCATTTATAAAACACTCCAGGTGACGGAGACATAGGCTACTGTAAAAAGTAAAATTGTCTTCATAATCGTAGGGCACACAGATAATAAGTACCTGTGTGTTGTGCGATCGTACCGCACGGTTGTGTATGATACGAATTACTTATCATACGCATACGTGATTTGTGTAAAAGTGAAACACTGACGCTCTCTTCTCAGTTGAAGTTCCGGTGGAAGTCTGTTAGATGGGGGTGGAACAAAATCCAAGTAGGTAGGGCCACACTAAAAAGGCGACTGGCTAATGGGGTGATCGATAAGTTGTTTCTCACCCAGAACATTGACAGGACGTGGCATCATTAGTGTGTAGGAGTGTGTGGAGGACAGCTCGTAATATTCCACACCGCCATCACAAAGAAGTTATTTAGCGTTTTGGTAAAAGCCGCCAAAGTTAGCGCTAAATGTACTCGTGGGAAGGGTGACCCATTCATGGTTTAGGTTGGAGAAGGGCCTAGAGGGTCTGTTGGATACATAATGCGGAAGATGGGTAAGTACGCATTGACTCATTGTAATGATTGGGTAAAAATGACGATGAATGAGTGAATGTAATTTTCCAGTGAATGGTGGTTTTGATCCTGAGGTATTGCAGGTAGTATGAAAACAAATGTTTGACCAAAGTCATACAAGATAAGAACGAAAATATAATAGCTGTTTGAACTCATAGCAACAATGGGGAGAAGTAAAAAGAGAAAGCAGGTACACCACCACCGCCATATGTGGATTTGGAAACAGTTACAACCAGTATACAAACTATAAAAAAAAATATGAAAAAGAAATGTTACCTATACTATGTACTAATGCATGTCAAAAGTTTTATTCAGGAGGAGATGGTGACCCGACTCTGGTTTCAGCCATTTCTCATGCACTCAGAGGAGTAATATCCAACAGGTAAAAGAGGAGCTATAGCCTGCAGGGGAAGTGGCTGAGACCAGTGGAACTGGTAAGTATGGTGCCATTCAAGTACATAGATAGTAAGACCCAAAAATAAAATAAAAATCAGGAAAGTAATAACATAAATGGAGAATATCCTGTCCACACATTAGTATTTACCAGTAGGAAAGCGGACAGAGAAGGGGTAACCCCCAGGGTACTTCTTTTTAACTATCACATAAGAAGTATTCATTTCTAGGAAATAGGTAATCGAGATGAGGGCATCTAGGAATACCCTTGCCTAGATAAGCTCGATAAATGTTTGTTGGACCATATACAGACCCTTAATACGAGATTAGAAGGATTAAATGAATACTTTCCATGACCTAGAAGCTTTTTTGTAGTACTAGAAAATTCTGTTAGGAAAAGATCACAGGTAAACACTAGTTCGGCAAATGGGACTAACGAGAGAAGTGCAACATTACCCTTTGACAAAACCTGCAGAAGTTACGATTGGGCCTCTATGATGCTAAACTCTTTTTTCTTTTCTCCTAGCAGCAATTGCCCCTAACTTACTCAACAGAGATTTTTTTGTGTAAATTGAAATGTGTAATACATATATTGTACTCCCGCTCAGGAAGTACAAGGTATGTTAGATTCTCCTCAAAGACTAATTTTGCATTCCACTGTTCTAGATTCATGTTCATCACAGGTAGAGGAAATTATCTCGCAGATACCGGGTACATTGTAGAAAATAGGATGGACAGGACACTGGATTGATGGCTGAGGTAGTCCCAGTAGTGACACAGCAAGCACAAGATTTAAGGGGGGTAGACCAAGTAGTTAAGAATCAATTCCCTGTAGTGCCCAATCCAGCTGTCATTTTAATAAAATCCTCTCCACCTCTACAAACTTTACTGTCACCAACCCCTATTCTGTTTTCTTCACTGTTTGCACTTCATCTTTGCGTTCACAAAGGGGGTACAATACATGGACCCGACTCTCCCAAGGTTTCATTGACAGCCTGAGTATTTTCTCCCAGGCCTTGCATATCTGCTTATTATCCTTTCAGCCCGATAGGAGATCGGTATTAATATGAATTTATTACTGTGCTCTGATACATTTGTGTCTTCACTGGCAGGATACTAAAAACTTTTGTTTCATCTCTGCCAGACAGGACACAAGGTCTCAAAGGATAAACTGCAGTTGTGTAGGACAAGGGTCAAATACTTAGGACGTAGTACTGGTACATGATTTGACAGTTCATGCACCACTTGCCGTATCGGTCCTTCAAAATTCTGCCCGAACCCGGTATGTCTCATCCAGTGCCGTAACTAGGCATTTTAGCGCTGTGTGCAAGAAACTACATTGGTGCCCCCCCATGTAAGATAGGGGCAGTGCGCGCCGTAGGCGTGCAAAAAATATATAGGGGCGTGGCTTCATGGGGAAGGGGCGTGGTCACAAAATAATAGCATTTCATACTACGGTGCACAGTAGTCTACATTATTCAAATTACGCTGCACAGTAGCGCCACTACACCAGGTAGAGCCCCTTTTATACATTACAGCAGACAGCGTCCCCCTTTTTACACATTACAGCAGACAGTCTCCCTTTTAACACATTGCGGCAGCCAGTCCCCCTTTTTACACATTGCGGCAGACAGCGTCCCCTTTTTTACACATTACAGCAGACAGCGTCCCCTTTTTTAACATTACGGCAGACAGCGTCCCCTTTTTACACATAACAGCAGACAGCGTCCCCGTTTTTACACATTACGGCAGACGGTGTCCCCCTTTATACACATTGCCGCAGCCAGTCCCCCTTTTTACACATTGCGGCAGCCAGTCCCCCTTTTTACACATTGCGGCAGCCAGTCCCCCTTTTTACACATTGCGGCAGCCAGTCCCCATTTTTACACATTGCGGCAGCCAGTCCCCCTTTTTACACATTGCGGCAGCCAGTCCCCCTTTTTACACATTGCGGCAGCCAGGCCCCCTTTTTACACATTGCGGCAGCCAGGCCCTCTTTTTACACATTGCGGCAGCCAGGCCCTTTTTACACATTGCGGTAGCCAGTCCCCCTTTTTACACATTGCGGCAGACAGCGTCCCCTTTTTTACACATTATAGCAGACAGCGTCCCCTTTTTTAACATTACGGCAGACAGCGTCCCCTTTTTACACATTACAGCAGACAGCGTCCCCGTTTTTGCACATTACGGCAAACGGTGTCCCCCTTTATACACATTGCCGCAGCCAGTCCCCCTATTTACACATTGCGGCAGCCAGTCCCCCTTTTTACACATTGCGGCAGCCAGTCCCCCTTTTTACACATTGCGGCAGCCAGTCCCCATTTTTACACATTGCGGCAGCCAGTCCCCCTTTTTACACATTGCGGCAGCCAGGTCCCCTTTTTACACATTGCGGCAGCCAGGCCCCCTTTTTACACATTGCGGCAGCCAGGCCCTTTTTACACATTGCGGCAGCCAGGCCCCCATTTTACACATTGCGGCAGCCAGGCCCCCTTTTTACACATTGCGGCAGCCAGTCCCCCTTTTTACACATTGCGGCAGCCAGGCCCCCTTTTTACACATTGCGGCAGCCAGTCCCCCTTTTTACACATTGCGGCAGCCAGGCCCCCTTTTTACACATTATGGCAGACGGTGTCCCCCTGAGAGAGAGAGAAAGAGAGATACATACTTACCATCTCCCCGCTGACAGGCTCCTCGTGCAGCTCCCTCGGTGCAGGCAGGTGAGAAGGAGGAGGGAGGGGGACTGGAGCCGCAGCAGCGCTAATTTATTGGTAGTAAGCGCCGCTGCAGCATCCCCCTCTCCTTCCGTATTGGCTGCCCGGCGCTGCTGTGGATGCTGGGATGGAGGAAACGCATCCCAGCATCCACAGCAGCGCCGGGCAGCCAATACGGAAGGAGAGGGGGATGCTGCAGCGGCGCTTACTACCAATGAAATAGCGCTGCTGCGGCTCCAGTCCCCCTCCCTCCTCCTCCTTCTCACCTGCCCGGCGCTGTAGCTCTCCTCCACAGCGCGGCGGCGGCGCACGGCGCAGACTTCAGAGGCATGTAATGAGTCAATTTGACTCATTACATGCCGCTGGCCGTGCGCCCTCAGGGCAACTGCGCTGTGTGCCAAGCCCACTTGGCACACACGTAGTTACGGCCCTGGTCTCATCAGCACGAGGGAGCGGTCACTGATGAAACCAGTATATTACTGCATGTGCCTTGTAATGCACAAAGGGTGGAGGATGAGATTAATGGTGAAGGAAAATGTTGTGTGGACACTGATATGCATGATTGTGTGGAATATCTGAATCAGACTTTTACTACGAGACCAGACATAAGTGACAGCCCGTTAGTGAATGCAGACCTGATTTTTTTCCAGACTGAAGGTAGTTACCACAGACAGACTGACTTATGCACAGGATATGCTGTTGTAGATGACCAAGGTATTATAGAAGCTGAAGGCCTTTGGGCAGACCGCATGCAGCACTGGTCGCTGAGCTGGTCTCACTGACCTGGGCATGCGAGTTGGCAAAGATACGTCAGCCAATATATATACCGACTCTAGAGATGTTTTTGGAGTGATGCTCATGGTACTCTACATTGCAAACACACCAATTAAATTAAGATGCAAATTTGTGTTTCCTACAGGAAAAGGAGGTCTGGAAGGCGAAGGGGTATGGTCAGGAGTCCTCAGGACTCTGGAGAGATGGACAAGGTAAGCCAGTAGCCCCCAGGGCATACCTCCTAAGCTTAGCTGAGGCGGCACATGGTCTGACTCACCTAGGGTAAGGAAGGTATGTGCAAATTGGTAAGAGTTTACTGGCGTGTACCAGGGTTCTCTTCTCAGGCAAGCAGGAAAGCAATGTCCTGTCTTACTTGCATGAGGAAGAACATTTGGTAAGGTAGTACCAACAGAGCCATCCCATATTCCTCCTGCAGACGGACCTTTTCAGGTAATACAAATCGACTTCGTACAGTTAACACCCTGTAGGAATTTGAACTATGTATTGATGTGCACTGATGTTTTCTCAAACTGGGTAGAGGCATTCCCTGCTGCTACAAATAGTGCTGTGTTTCCTGCAAAGAAAATTATGCAGGAATTTGTGTGTAGATATGGTACCCCTAGGACTAGGAGCAAAGTGATAGCTGAAACTGGACTATTGTGGTCATAAACACTGCCACTAGTGTTACGTAGCATCGGAACCACTCCCAGATCCCCACTTAACGAATCACCCTCTTTTAAATTTTTGTTGTTTTTTTTATTTTTTTGGAAGACAACCTTATGTCATGATCGATCCGCACCATGGCCCTCATTCCGAGTTGTTCACTCGCTAGCTGCTTTTAGCAGCATTGCAAACGCTAGGCCGCCGCCCTCTGGGAGTGTATCTTAGCTTAGCAGAATTGCGAACGAAAGATTAGCAGAACTGCTACTAAATAATTCCTTGCAGTTTCTGAGTAGCTCCAGACCTACTCCTAGACTGCGATCACCTCAGTCCGTTTAGTTCCTGCTTTGACGTCACAAACACGCCTTGCGTTCGGCCAGCCACTCCCCCGTTTCTCCAGCCACTCCTGCGATTTTACCTGGCACGCCTGCGTTTTTTAGCACACTCCCTGAAAACGTCCAGTTTCCGCCCAGAAACACCCACTTCCTGTCAATCACACTACGATCACTTGAGCGATGAAAAAACGTTGCTCCAGCTTGTGTAAATCTACTAAGTTTTGTGCTAAATTACTAAGCGCATGCGCGCTGCGTACCATGCGCATTTTCCACCTAATCTCTCCGTTGCGAAAAACGGCAATGAGAGAACAACTCGGAATGACCACCCATAATCTGAAATACACCAATGAGGTGACAGTACAGTACCTTATTGAGATGAGCCAGCATTTGAGAACTTAGCAAAAAGAACTTGAAACTGTTGATTCCTGGTATACCAACTACTAACTGTCTTGATTGTGAACCAAGAGACTGTGTGATTACTCTTACGCTCAAGTTGCCTAATAAACAGGTGGGAAGGACCGTACCAAGTTTTGTTGACAGCACGATTTCAGTGAAAGTAGCCGAGAGACTTGGGTCCACGATTCCCACTGCAAGAAAGTCGTTAGTCTGGAAGGAACTCGTAAAGGGAGTGAAATTGCAGAAATATCACTCGAGAATCTGTTCTGTGAAGACTGAGAGGCGGCACTGTTGAACACTACCTGAGCGTACTAAAGGATTACAAAAAGACCAATCGTTGTAATGGATTTGCTATAAGCAAGATTTGTTTTGTTCTTGCTTTCTTTTTCTTTTGATACAATTTTTTTTTCCAGGACATTCTATTTTTGTGAGGGTTCCTGAGGTGTCGAGTGTGGGACTGGAACTGGTTCTGGAGAAAGGAGTGATGTCTTTATAGGATCCCAGGATCAGCCTATTACTTTGTTTAAAGCCAGAGTATGTTATCTAGGAAGCACACTACCTGAAATAATAACCCTTGTTCAATGATGAAACAGATTTGGTATACGACCCAGAAATTGAAACAATGTTCAGGGAGTGATAGGAATATATACCATTAAAATTTTATATGTCTCTTTCACGACTTGTGTTTTCTCCCTCTACCCAGAAAAACCTCTATCGAATCCTAGCATCAGTGTACAAAGACGTAGATACATGTATGTATGCATGCAACGATCGTTCAGATCAGACATCATAGGCTATAGCACTGTACTAGCATACTCTATAGGTTGAATGTCGTCCCACATCCAACCAGTGGTCTCACGACCGGCGAGCACATATGGAGGATGTCCCGTCCTCCTCCCTGTCTTCCCCAACTATAGTCAATATCTGATTTGCGAAATGGATACATGCGTGTGTCTAGGTCACCAATTATTGTTTGAAATATTTTAATCATGTTTAGTGTGACAGTTATGATAGTTTTGTTGACTATCAAAGGGTGGACTGTTGAAGTCAGAAAAATTAGACATACAAACTACACACAGATTGGCGCTTCTCGTGGTGGCGTAAGGACGCAATTGGCGTATATGGATGCACCATGTTTCTTTACCGTACATCATGCATAGAGTCGCACGGCGTGCATGTTGCAGCGTGGTGAGTGTATATACGGTAAAAGGCGCAATCACTGAGAAGCACCATAAAAACGCACACAGACACATATTCATACAACACATACATTACACATAGACAAAACATGTTCAACACCAGACTTGTATTATGTTGTATTTATATAATAGAGTGTAAAACCAGATATATATGTATTATTGGGATGGAACAAGTTAATTATATCATGCTTAGTGTCAAAATGGTCAGGAGAATGTGTGGATTAATTTGATAGCTATGGGTAAATTGTAGCACATTGCAACGATTAGTTATGATAAAATGTATGAATATAAAGTCACATTCTATGAGATCAAAGGACTTCCTGAGAAAACATGTGGGCAGAAGCCCAGTGGTTAACCCCTGTATCTGCATCTTGAAACTGGACATTGCTTACTTATGAACTGACCAATAACACACAATGAATGAGAAACCTCCCTCTTCTGGGCCAATGGAAGGAGACCGGAACCAACAAACTGTTAACTCCCACTGTTTGATATATGCAGTTTCTAAGGCATAGTTATTCGCTTGATGATTCTATAATAGAGATGACTATCCACTGAGCAAAGGGTGACGTATACTGGCTGTATCTGTTCCTTTTGTAACTATAATATATATATATATATATATATATATATATATATTATACTGAATGATATACTGTACATTTTATTTTGTATGCATACCTTTTAATATCAAATACATATATATATATCTCTGAGTGTTGGACCTCAGTATACCATGTGTGTGAGTACTTGCTTTCTCTTAAGGGACATAGTGCTGCGACGTTCAGCGCTGATAAAGCTAATTATTTATCTTATAACATTCACTATATATTGGTAAGAGACTCAGTACGCAATGGGCGTACGGGGTACCGTAATGGTACGCACTTAGCGTAGCAGACGCTAGGCCGTGGTCGAGACGCACGAGCGGCACGTTCGCTCACGGCTTACGCTGGGTATCAAGCACGCTATAGGCGGCCCGAGCACCGTAATGCTACGCTACTAGCGTAGCGGACGCTGTGTCCACGAGCGGCGCAGACGCTCACAGGATGACACACAGTAAACCTTGTATGCAACACACTGAAAGGCTAAGCCTATACTGTAAACCTTGGTCTAGTAATGTTAACACAATGTAACGCTGATTAACCTCTATTATATAAAAGCTGATTGAGCGATTGAGACGCCCAGAAACCCTCTATACTAGCTAGAGAAACACAGACACCTTGCTGAGGTTCCAACACCTTTACTAACGAGGTTTAACTATGTAAAAAGGGGAAAACAGTTAACAGCTTATACACTCCAGCACTAACATAAAACACCTAAACAGAATAACGGGACATAAATATACAATAGCGTCTTAATCCTAAACAATAACAGTGAGATAGAGAGAGAGTATGGCAAATACAGACAGAGAATAAGTTGGTCACAGAGAACTTACACATGTGGGGAATGATCACTAGCGCAGTCCTGGCACCAGCTCTCTAGTTAGTCAATGATGAAAACCTTTGTGGAGAGAAGACTGAGCTGGCCCAGGCTGGCTGTTCTTATATACACAACATACAGTACACTACAAAGGGCCCTACAATCTCATTGTTCATTGGACACAGGAATCTGTCTTCACATTATAACGAAAGGTCATAGGTTGATTCGAACAGGTGGGCTGTGACTATTTCAAACTGCTCAGGTGGGAGGGAATCACAGGTTTCCCGCCGCATGGATAATGAACTGCAAATACAGTAAATGTCCATAAACTTCTTATAAACATAACTATACGCAGGAGCGATTAATCTCTTTCAAACCAACACCGGAATGTTACTAATAATATACTCTTCCGTTGCATACTAAACACCACTGCTCAAAACCTGTCTGACCCTTCGTATCATGTAAAGAGGGATCTCTCTGTCCATGAACCAGTTATACTAATCATACTTACAGATATTATTAAGGGGACCATAACCTATAAAATACACTATTTAGATTAACTATGTAACGATCGAGTCGCCCGCCAGACGCACATAAACTCTACCGTAAATGCGCATACCACGCGCCTGAGCGCACGACCGTGGAGGCGCCGTCACGCAACTGCGAATATGCGCACGCACGGGAGAGAATGTGCACGTGCAGCGGGCAAGCGCATGGGGTTAGTACAAGGCATCATAGGTCGCTATATTTTTCGACTTTGAGAGTCCACCCTTTGGCAGTCACCAATAACTGCCACTTCCTAAACAGTTCAAACAGAAAAATATATGTCATCATGTAAATACCTTTTTATGATTGGGTAAAGGGAGGAGAGGAGAAGGTGGGAAAAGTATGACCTAGTGAGACAGTAAAAGCATGTGTGTATGAAATCCATGTTTGAGGGGTCATGTATCATCGTGCCGTTCGTGTTCTAAATCAAGCTTCGAGGTATTGCGAAGTATACATTTGAATCCTTCTTATCCCGTATTAAGGGTCTGTGGATGGGCTGTCAAACTCTACCGAGCTCTTTTCGGCTTTTGGTTGCAACAAATGGGGTGCACATTAGTTGATGATACATGAAGGGGGAGAATATGTGGATGCTAGTATGTGAGGATCACCTGTCGACTATGTGAGATACTACCTGGAGGTTGTAGAGATGAAGATAAGAAACAATCGTTATAAATGCAGTCGTAAACTATGTGAGTTTAAATAAACAGTCGCCGATTGAGGTCTTGTCTGATGTACATGTTGTCTGATGTCTCTCGGGGGTGCTTTTGTTGTAAATGGCGAACAAAAGCTGTTCCAGTGTCCATAAAATTTATAGTCTCTAAAGTATTGGGTTTCCCGTAGATAGTTAAAGTCACTAAAAGTATTGGGTGTCTGTGACACAGTTCATCAATGGTCTGTATAAAAGAGGTTGTCAAATTCTTCTTCCAAGTGGATGTCTTTGTGCCTTGGAGGAAAACAAAGGAGAAACGGGTGAAAGAAACGGACCGTGGAATCACATTTTCATCACAACATTGTCTCAATCGTTGGGTCATAAATCAAATTAGTTGTTGTTATTACAGTGTCCTCGCTCCTCAGACTCATCACTCTGGTACTACCTTTACACTTCGTTAAAGTCCGAACGCATCTAAATATCAGACCAACCAATATGACGACTTCCAGAATACACAAGAGAAATTTCCCTACATCCATTATAATGCCTTGGGCCCATTCTCCTAAACCAGAGAACCAATTTCGTGGGTTCAACCATGACACCCAACTGGTCAGCTCATTACCCACAGCAGCGAGTGTGAGATTATGTCTCCTTCGGAACTCCCACTTTAATTGCAAAATGTCATCCATCTTTTGGTCTATGACCTCGGCCGGGTCCTCAGTGCTGTTTGTAATATACGTGCAGCACTTTACTCCATATTGAGTTGCTAGGGTAACACAATACCCGCCTGTCACTGCTGTGAGATAATAAGAATTTACTTACCGATAATTCTATTTCTCGTAGTCCGTAGTGGATGCTGGGACTCCGTCAGGACCATGGGGAATAGCGGCTCCGCAGGAGACAGGGCACAAAAGTAAAAGCTTTAGGATCAGGTGGTGTGCACTGGCTCCTCCCCCTATGACCCTCCTCCAAGCCTCAGTTAGGATACTGTGCCCGGACGAGCGTACACAATAAGGAAGGATTTTGAATCCCGGGTAAGACTCATACCAGCCACACCAATCACACTGTACAACCTGTGATCTGAACCCAGTTAACAGCATGATAACAGCGGAGCCTCTGAAAAGATGGCTCACAACAATTATAACCCGATTTTTGTAACAATAACTATGTACAAGTATTGCAGACAATCCGCACTTGGGATGGGCGCCCAGCATCCACTACGGACTACGAGAAATAGAATTATCGGTAAGTAAATTCTTATTTTCTCTGACGTCCTAGTGGATGCTGGGACTCCGTCAGGACCATGGGGATTATACCAAAGCTCCCAAACGGGCGGGAGAATGCGGATGACTCTGCAGCACCGAATGAGAGAACTCCAGGTCCTCCTCAGCCAGGGTATCAAATTTGTAGAATTTTGCAAACGTGTTTGCTCCTGACCAAGTAGCAGCTCGGCAAAGTTGTAAAGCCAAGACCCCTCGGGCAGCCGCCCAAGATGAGCCCACCTTCCTTGTGAAATGGGCATTTACATATTTTGGCTGTGGCAGGCCTGCCACAGAATGTGCAAGCTGAATTGTACTACACATCCAACTAGCAATCGTCTGCTTAGAAGCAAGAGCACCCAGTTTGTTGGGTGCATACAGGATAACAGCAAGTCAGTTTTCCTGACTCCAGCCGTCCTGGAAACCTATATTTTCAGGGCCCTGACAACATCTAGCAACTTGGAGTCCTCCAAGTCCCTAATAGCCGCAGGTACCACAATAAACTGGTTCAGGTGAAACGCTGACACCACCTTAGGGAGAAACTGGGGACGAGTCCGCAGCTCTGCCCTGTCCGAATGGACAATCAGATATGGGCTTTTGTGAGACAAAGCCACCAATTCTGACACTCGCCTGGCCGAGGCCAGGGCCAACCGCATGGTCACTTTTCATGTGAGATATTTCAAATCCACAGATTTGAGCGGTTTAAAATGTGATTTGAGGAATCCCAGAACTACGTTGAGATCCCACAGTGCCACTGGAGGCACAAAAGGGGGTTGTATATGCAGTACTCCCTTGACAAACTTCTGGACTTCAGGAAGTGAAGTCAATTCTTTCTGGAAGAAAATTGACAGGGCCGAAATTTGAACCTTAATGGACCCCAATTTGAGGCCCATAGACACTCCTGTTTGCAGGAAATGCAGGAATCGACCGAGTTGAAATTTCTTCGTGGGGCCTTCCTGGCCTCACACCACGCAACATATTTTCGCCACATGTGGTGATAATGTTGTGCGGTCACCTCCTTCCTGGCTTTGACCAGGGTAGGAATGACCTCTTCCGGAATGCCTTTTTCCCTTAGGATCCGGCGTTCCACCGCCATGCCGTCAAACGCAGCCGCGGTAAGTCTTGGAACAGACATGGCACTTGCTGAAGCAAGTCCCTTCTTAGCGGCAGAGGCCATGAGTCCTCTGTGAGCATTTCTTGAAGTTCCGGGTACCAAGTCCTTCTTGGCCAATCCGGAGCCACGAGTATAGTTCTTACTCCTCTACGTCTTATAATTCTCAGTACCTTGGGTATGAGAAGCAGAGGAGGGAACACATACACCGACTGGTACACCCACTGTGTTACCAGAACGTCCACAGCTATTGCCTGAGGGTCTCTTGACCTGGCGCAATACCTGTCCAGTTTTTTGTTCAGGCGGGACGCCATCATGTCCACCTTTGGTCTTTCCCAACGGTTCACAATCATGTGGAAGACTTCCCGATGAAGTCCCCACTCTCCCGGGTGGAGGTCGTGCCTGCTGAGGAAGTCTGCTTCCCAGTTGTCCACTCCCGGAATGAACACTGCTGACAGTGCTATCCCATGATTTTCCGCCCAGCGAAAAATCTTTGCAGTTTCTGCCATTTCCCTCCTGCTTCTTGTGCCGCCCTGTCTGTTTACGTGGGCGACTGCCGTGATGTTGTCCCACTGGATCAATACCGGCTGACCTTGAAGCAGAGGTCTTGCTAAGCTTAGAGCATTGTTTTATGTGGAGAGAAGTCTCCAGACTTGATCACACTCCCTGGAAAATTTTTTCCCTGTGTGACTGCTCCCCAGCCTCTCCGGCTGGCATCCGTGGTCACCAGGACCCAGTCCTGAATGCCGAATCTGCGGCCCTTTAGTAGATGAGCACTCTGCAGCCACCGCAGAAGAAACACCCTTGTCCTTGGAGACAGGGTTATCCGCTGATGCATCTGAAGATGCGATCCGGACCATTTTTCCAGCAGATCCCACTGAAAAGTTCTTGCGTGAAATCTGCCGAATGGAATCGCTTCGTAAGAAGCCACCATTTTTCCCAGGACCCTTGTGCAATGATGCACTGACACTTTTCCTGGTTTTAGGAGGTTCCTGACTAGCTCGGATAACTCCCTTGCTTTCTTCTCCGGGAGAAACACTCTTTTCTGGACTGTGTCCAGAATCATCCCTAGGAACAGCAATTTGTCGTCGGAAACAGCTGCGGTTTTGGAATATTTAGAATCCACCCATGCTGTCGTAGAACTACTTGAGATAGTGCTACTCCGACCTCCAACTGTTCTCTGGACCTTGCCCTTATCAGGATATCGTCCATTTTCTTTGAAGAAGAATCATCATTTCGGCCATTACCTTGGTAAAGACCCGGGGTGCCGTGGACAATCCAACCGGCATCGTCTGAAACTGATAGTGACAGATCTGTACCACGAACCTGAGGTACCCTTGGTGAGAAGGGCAAATTGGGACATGGAGGAAGCATCCCTGATGTCCCGGGACACCATATAGTCCCCTTCTTCCTGGTTCGCTATCACTGCTCTGAGTGACTCCATCTTGATTTGAACCTTTGTATGTAAGTGTTCAAATATTTCAGATTTAGAATAGGTCTCACCGAGCCGTCTGGCTTCAGTACCACAATATAGTGTGGAATAATACCCCTTTCCTTGTTGTAGGAGGAGTACTTTGATTATCACCTGCTGGGAATACAGCTTGTGAATTGTTTCCAATACTGCCTCCCTGTCGGAGGGAGACGTTGGTAAAGCAGACTTCAGGAACCTGTGAGGGGGAGACGTCTCGAATTTCCAATCTGTACCCCTGGGATACTACTTGTAGGATCCAGGGGTCCTGTACGGCCCCAGCGTCATGCTGAGGACTTGGCAGAAGCGGTGGAGGGCTTCTGTTTCTGGGAATGGGCTGCCTGCTGCAGTCTTCTTCCCTTTCCTCTATCCCTGGGCAGATATGACTGGCCTTTTGCCCGCTTGCCCTTATGGGGACGAAAGGACTGAGGCTGAAAAGACGGTGTCTTTTTTTGCTGAGATGTGACTTAGGGTAACAAAGGTGGATTTTCCAGCTGTTGCCGTGGCCACCAGGTCCGATGGACCGACCCCAAATAACTCCTCCCCTTTATACGGCAATACTTCCATGTGCCGTTTGGAATCTGCATCACCTGACCACTGTCGTGTCCATAAACATCTTCTGGCAGATATGGACATCGCACTTACTCTTGATGCCAGAGTGCAAATATCTCTCTGTGCTCTATAGTCAATAAAATACTGTCCCTGTCAAGGGTATCAATATTTTCAGTCAGGGAATCCGACCAAGCCACCCCAGCGCTGCACATCCAGGCTGAGGCGATAGCTGGTCGCAGTATAACACCAGTATGTGTGTATATACTTTTTAGGATATTTTCCAGCCTCCTATCAGCTGGCTCCTTGAGGGCGGCCGTATCTGGAGACGGTAACGCCACTTGTTTTGATAAGCGTGTGAGCGCCTTATTCACCCTAAGGGGTGTTTCCCAACGCGCCCTAACTTCTGGCGGGAAAGGGTATACCGCCAATAATTTTCTATCGGGGGAAACCCACGCATCATCACACACTTCATTTAATTTATCTGATTCAGGAAAAACTACATGTAGTTTTTTCACACCCACATAATACCCTTTTTTGTGGTACTTGTAGTATCAGAAATATGTAACACCTCCTTCATTGCCCTTAACATGTAACGTGTGGCCCTAAAGGAAAATACGTTTGTTTCTTCACCGTCGACACTGGAGTCAGTGTCCGTGTCTGTGTCTATGTCGACCGACTGAGGTAAATGGGCTTTTTAAAGCCCCTGACGGTGTTTGAGACGCCTGGACAGGTACTAATTTGTTTGCCGGCCGTCTCATGTCGTCAACCGACCTTGAAGCGTGTTGACATTATCACGTAATTCCTTAAATAAGCCATCCATTCCGGTGTCGACTCCCTAGAGAGTGACATCACCATTACAGGCAATTGCTCCGCCTCCTCACCAACATCGTCCTCATACATGTCGACACACACGTACCGACACACAGCACACACACAGGGAATGCTCTGATAGAGGACAGGACCCCACTAGCCCTTTGGGGAGACAGAGGGAGAGTTTGCCAGCACACACCAAAACGCTATAATTATACAGGGACAACCTTTATATAAGTGTTTTCCCTTATAGCATCTTAATATATAATCATATCGCCAAATAAGTGCCCCCCCTCTCTGTTTTAAACCCTGTTTCTGTAGTGCAGTGCAGGGGAGAGCCTGGGAGCCTTCCCACCAGCAGTTCTGTGAGGGAAAATGGCGCTGTGTGCTGAGGAGATAGGCCCCGCCCCCTATTCCGGCGGGCTCTTCTCCCGGTTTTTCTGAGACCTGGCAGGGGTGAAATGCATCCATATAGCCTCAGGGACTATATGTGATGTATTCTTTTTAGCCAGAAAAGGTATTAACATTGCTGCCCAGGGCGCCCCCCCCAGCGCCCTGCACCCTCAGTGACCGTTGGTGTGAAGTGTGCTGAGAGCAATGGCGCACAGCTGCAGTGCTGTGCGCTACCTCATGAAGACTGAAAAGCCTTCAGCCGCCGGTTTCTGGACCTCTTCTTACTTCGGCATCTGCAAGGGGGTCGGCGGCGCGGCTCCGGTGACCCATCCAGGCTGTACCTGTGATCGTCCCTCTGGAGCTAGTGTCCAGTAGCCTAAGAAGCAAATCCATCCTGCACGCAGGTGAGTTCACTTCTTCTCCCCTAAGTCCCTCGTTGCAGTGAGCCTGTTGCCAGCAGGACTCACTGAAAATAAGAAAACTATCAAAACTTTTACTCTAAGCAGCTCTTTATGAGAGCCACATAGATTGCACCCTTCTCGGCCGGGCACAAAAACCTAACTGAGGCTTGGAGGAGGGTCATAGGGGGAGGAGCCAGTGCACACCACCTGATCCTAAAGCTTTTACTTTTGTGCCCTGTCTCCTGCGGAGCCGCTATTCCCCATGGTCCTGACGGAGTCCCAGCATCCACTAGGACGTCAGAGAAAATTGAGAATCATCCTATGCTGAACCAGTTCTGTTTTGTAGGCTTGTAACTCTCTTCCAGTGTACCTGAACGTGTCGTCATACATTTCAGTGATATTGTCTAACAAGTTTGCTAGCGCAGATATATATCTATAATTTATCACTCCTCTGGCGGTACGAGTGATATCTAACGCGAGTAGGAATTGAATCCCGGTGGATTCATGGATCAGATCAGAGGCCGGATGCTCTGTCCTCTCTATCAGGTGCCGTTTAACGACGTGCTCGTAATGAGTGTGAGTATAAGGAGCTTGGGCACCGCGGTGAATGTTTTTCATTTTGATATGGGATACAGTCATTACTTCAGGCAGTACTTTTCCAATGTAACACAATCCCTCTGAGTTTGGGGCAAGCCACTTATACGCCTTTCTCCCGCATATGAAATATGCATCATCGGGGAGAACATATGGGACTGAGTATGACATAACCATGTTACAAACTTTCCATGTGAAATCTCCTAACCCTAATTCTCCCATCTGTCTAGTACACGTATCCGATTGTATGATATGTGCACAGTATCCTGGTGATACTTCTCCAACTCGCATGGTCCTACTTCCTAGAGTGTACCTATACCGGAAATATTTTCCACTGTTGACTATGTGGCGTATAAGCTCCGTGTCTATGGGCATTCTATCGGCTCTATATGAAAATGTCATGGTTTGATTACTCCATGACACTTCCCAATTTCCCGGCTTTCGGGGATTGGAAATGTTAAAGCATACTAACGACCTATCCACATGATACTGGTGGAGCTTCAAACTAGGAGGACTAGAGATATTAAACCTCTTGTCCACCGGCCTCCCACCACTTAACTCAAGTACCTCTCCTACAGTTAAAGGGAATGGTACTAGCCCTGATTTCCTGTGACCTTGAGGTACTTGAGAGCATACCCAACAGTCTGTCTGGTTTAACACTTTACCCACTAAGGAGTGATAGTCACTCAATGGATGCCGGTCCATGTGGACATTAAAACTGGACTGACATTTCTTGATGCACCCATCCTCAACTATATTGTCACAATGCCTACAGATGCAGTTTTCTTCAGCTAACAATCCTTCACAATTCCTTCTATTGTCAATGCTACCAGATCGTTTTCTGATACTCGCCTTTACTCGGTGATTGTGCTGCTCTTGGAAAACTACGCCTCCATCCTGGTCATCAGAACCCATTCCAGATCCTTTCTCGACCTCCATGGTACTCTCACCGAAACAGACTGCTCTGGTCAACAATAGGGTCAACAGGAAAATCCGGATCACAGTCTCTTGGGGCAAGTGTTACGCACACCAGTGCTAACAGGAGTATACCGGTGTATGAACAGAGAGGGAAGCGAAGCAAACGAACTCAAACTACAACCTACCAGACAGTATAACATAACATACACAGGAGGTGATGGAATAACTAATAAACACAAAGTGAACGGAGAAACCCAAAGGCTCAGGAATTGGGTGTCTCCCTAGTGTCAGGAATGCTCAGATGGAATAGAGCGGACAATGAAGCGATGTGTAGTGATTTAACATGTGGAGCACCTAAAATGATGTTGCTAAGAGCAACAGAAAAAACCCCAAAGGGTTACCAACGGGTGTGGGAATAAACTCCTTGGTCAGAGATAGAAATATAGACACAAGGAAAGTATCCACAATCCTAACTCCCACTTGCAGGGCACAGGTTCAGCTTACTGCCACTAAACTGACACCTGCACGCCCTGCACAGTGAGGGAGGATTAAGCAAGCAGGTCTGAGAGTACAGCCTCAAACCTGCTGGGTTCACAGAATAGCAAAAGAACCCCAGCAGTTCAAACAACTGACTCCAGTCTTACTGCTAGGTCCGGATTGGCAGAATGAAGTACCGAATCCCAAGGCCTATTCGCAGTAAGCAACAAGTAAATACAAAGTCACACAGTACTAGCTAACTCTCTGGAACGGACTAACAAACAAAGATTCAGCAGCATTTGCCTAGCCTGAGAGGATGGTTTATATAGCAGGTGCTGTCCACGCCCCACTCAGACCTCACAGACTGTGAGCACAAAACCAGCGCCGGATTCCCTGCCGTGCACAGAGCCTGTAACCACTACACAGTAAAAACCCGGACCGGAGTATCAGCTGCGCTCAGGTTACTTCGCTAACACTTGCCTCCCGGTTGCCATGGCGACGTGGCAGCACAGAGCAAGAGATCCTAACAGTACCCCCCCTCTGACGAGGGGTCAAAGAACCCCTACCACCGGGTTTATCGGGGAACTGCGAGAAGAAAGAGCGTATCAGTCTGGGGGCATGAAGATCACAACTGCACACCCACGACCGCTCCTCCGGGCCATACCCCTTCCAGTGCACCAAAAATGACAGCCGACCCCGAACCATCTTGGAGTCAAGAACCCTTTCAACCACAAACTCCCTCTGACCCCATATCAGAAGAGGAGAAGGTCTTCCACTGGAAGAAGGATTACTAACCGCCAGTTTTAAAAGGGAACAATGAAATGTTTTATTGATACCCAATGAACGGGGCAGATCTAACTGAAATGCCACCGGATTGATAACCCTGGTGATCTTATAAGGGCCGATGAACCGGGGGCCAAACTTATGAGATGGCTGTCTCAACTTCAAATTCTTGGTGGACAACCAGACGAAGTCTCCTAATTTGAAGCTGCAGGGTCTTCTCCGCTTATCAAAAACCCTTTTGGTCACTAATGACACAGACACAAGGGCTTTCTTCACTTTCCTCCAAATACCCCTAAGGACCGAAACAACAGAGGAACCACCAGACGTGGAATCCAGGGGGTCAAAAGAATTGGCCTTAGGATGATGCCCATACACACAAAGGAAGGGAGAGATCCCTGTAGCAGAGTGAGCTGCGTTGTTATAGGCAAACTCCGCCATGGACAGATGAGCAACCCAGTCAGTATGACACTTGGAGACATAACACCTGAGGAACTGCTCCAAGGACTGGTTCACCCTCTCAGTCTGCCCATTAGACTGTGGATGGTAGCCTGACGACAAGCTCACAGAAATCTGGAGATCAGAACAAAATGCCCTCCAGAATTTGGCCACAAACTGGGATCCACGGTCAGAGACCACATCAAGTGGCAACCCGTGGAGGCGCACAACATGCTGCATAAATAACTCAGACAGGCGTCTGGCCGATGGCAACCCAACCAGTGGAACAAAATGCGCCATCTTCGAAAACCTGTCAACGACAACCCAAATGGCTGTCATCCCCGAGGATTTGGGCAAGTCCACCACAAAATCCATGGAAATGTGGGTCCATGGCTTAGACGGAATAGAGAGTGGATGTAATGGGCCGACAGGAACCCCTCTAGGAGTTTTATTTCGGGCACAAACGTCACATGCCCGAACCCACTGATCCACATCCCTAGCCACCGAGGGCCACCACACCGCCCTAGACAGCAACTCCCGAGTTCTGGCAATACCCGGATGCCCTGCCGACCTCTTGGCATGGAATTCCAGGAACACTCGCTGTCTTAACCTAGGAGGCACAAACAAGAGACCTACCGGAAGGTCTGGAGGAGCCTGCTCCTGTGCTCAAAGGACTAATGATAAGAGGTCCTGGGTAATGCCCACTTTAATACATGATGGGGACACAATGGGCAATGGCTCCTCGGTGGTCTCTTGAACTGGAGCAAAACTCCGCGAGAGCGCATCAGCCTTGATGTTTTTTGACCCAGGGCGATATGTTATCAAAAAATTAAAGCGAGCAAAAAACAAAGCCCATCGTGCCTGCCTGGCATTGAGCCGCTTCACTGACTCTAAATATGCCAGATTCTTATGGTCGGTGAGAATTGAGACCACAAACTTAGCCCCCTCAAGCCAGTGTCTCCACTCCCCGAGTGCATCCTTTATAGCCAACAATTCCCGGTTACCCACATCATAATTCATCTCGGCAGATGAAAATTTACGGGAAAAGTAAGCACAGGGATGAAGGCGATTATCAGACACCCCCATCTGAGAGAGCACTGCCCCAATACCTATCTCAGAGGCATCCACTTCTACCACAAAAGGACGCTCTGGATCTGGGTGTCGCAGCACCTTGGCCGAAACAAATGCCCTTTTGAGACGGGCAAAGGCCGCTTTGGCCTCACAAGACCAGTGAGCAACATCCGCCCCTTTCTTAGTGAGTGCCACCAAGGGGGCCACTATAGACGAAAATCCAGCGATAAACCGTCTATAAAAATTCGCAAAGCCCAGAAAACGCTGAAGCGCCTTCAAACTAGTGGGCTGCACCCAATCCAGGACTGCCTGTACCTTAGAACCCTCCATTTGGAAACCTTCTGAGGAGATAATATACCCTAGAAATGCGATTTGCTGGACTTCAAACTCGCACTTCTCCAGCTTCGCCCCAAGCTGGTGGTCTCTGAGTTTCTGGAGGACTAAGCGTACATGCTTCCGATGTTCCTCCAGGGAATGAGAGAAGATTAGGATGTCATCTAGATAAACAACTAAGAATCTATCCAAATATTCACTGAGCACATCGTTCATGAATTCCTGGAAGACTGCCGGGGCATTAGAGAGCCCAAAAGGCATCACCAAATATTCATAATGCCCTGAGTGGGTATTAAAGGCAGTCTTCCATTCATCCCCCTCTCTTATTCGGATTAGATTGTAAGCACCGCATAGGTCAATCTTAGAAAAAATGGTGGCAGTACGAAGCTGGTCAAACAAAACCGAAATGAGAGGCAGTGGGTACGAGTTTTTAATCGTGATACGGTTCAATTCCCTGAAGTCGATGCAGGGTCGCAACGAACCGTCCTTTTTACCCACGAAAAAGAACCCCGACCCAACTGGGGACTGTGAGGGTCTGATAAATCCCTTAGCCAAGTTCTCCTGAATGTACTCTGCCATAGCCTGAGTCTCAGGACGTGACAGGGAGTACAACCTGCTCTTGGGAAGCTTAGCATCCGGCAACAAATCAATGGCACAGTCATAGGGGCGATGGGGAGGTAGTACCTCCGCAACTTTTTTGGAGAACACATCCGCAAAATCTGCATAACATCCTGGCAATCCTGGCAAACTTAGCTGCGAGAGCCTGACTGGAAGGCTCAAGCAACTCCTGAAACAATCACTACCCCAACTAAGAATCTCCGCAGAGACCCAGTCAAATTGAGGGTTATGGGCCCTTAACCAGGGTAACCCCAAAACCAATGGGGCAAAAGAACAGACAGTCACATAAAAAGACAATTTTTCAGAGTGTGTGGCTCCAATAAACAAAGGAATTTGGCTGGTGCAGGAGGTAATTTTACCTTGGGACAATGGTTCCCCGTTTAACCCACAGATCTCAATCTCTGATGCCAAAGGTACTGAGGGAACAGAGTGTTCCAGGGCGAATTGACGGTCCATGAAAACCCCATCGGCCCCACTGTCAACAAAGGCCTCAGTCTTGACAGTTTGACCGAGGATCTCCAAAGTGACCGGAATGAGAAAAGTCTTTTTAGGAAATTCTGACTTCTGGCCTGACAGGATATTTCCCATCACCCTCAGGCCCTGAAGTTTTCCGGTTTTTCTGGGCATGATACTACAACATGACCTTTATTCCCACAGTACAAACACAAACCCTGCTGTCTCCTCCGCGTCTTCTCACGCGAGGAGAGGCGGGTAGCCCCAATCTGCATAGGCTCCTCGGAATATTCCTCAGAGTCTGAGGTTCCCTTGGGAAAAAAGGAAACTGCGGTCTCCCTTTCAAGTCTACGCTCTCTCAGCCGTCTATCCACCCGGATGGATAACTGCATGAGCTGATCTAAGCTATCAGGCGAGGGATATTGTACCAGTTGGTCCTTTATCTGGTCAGAAAGGCCCCTTCGGTACTGGTTTCTCAGGGCTGGGTCATTCCAGTGGGTATCATGAGCCAACCTCCGAAACTCCGTACTATAAACCTCAGCTGGCCGTCGCCCTTGCTTAAGAACCGTAATCTGAGCCTCGGCTGAAGCCATCTTGTCAGGGTTATCATACAAAATGCCCAGTGCCGTAAAAAAAGCATCAACACTTTTAAGCGACGGACAGTCAGGCTGTAACCCATATGCCCAGACCTGTGGGTCTCCTTGTAGCAAGGAAATCACCATGCCCACCCGCTGAATATCCGACCCAGAAGACTGGGGCCTAAGCCTGAAATATAGCTTACAGCTCTCCTTGAAACAAAAGAACTGCGAGCGATCTCCAGAAAAACGATCCGGGAGATTTACTTTCGGCTCCTTAACCCCTGAACTTGCCGCTGCTGCTGCGGGAGCTCCGCTAGCGGCCTGCGGGGTGTTCATTTTAATGGACATCTCATTAAATTGTCGAGTCAGGACCTGCACCTGATCGACCACCTGTTGCAAAGTATTTTGAGGGGTATGCTCCATATTCCCACAAAATTTCAACAGGAGTAAGGCTGCTGAATATGTTACGCACACCAGTGCTAACAGGAGTATACCGGTGTATGAACAGAGAGGGAAGCGAAGCAAACAAACTCAAACTACAACCTACCAGACAGTATAACATAACATACACAGGAGGTGATGGAATAACTAATAAACACAAAGTGAACGGAGAAGCCCAAAGGCTCAGGAATTGGATGTCTCCCTAGTGTCAGGAATGCTCAGATGGAATAGAGCGGACAATGAAGCGATGTGTTAGATTTAACATGTGGAGCACCTGAAATGATGTTGCTAAGAGCAACAGAAAAAACCCCAAAGGGTTACCAACGGGTGTGGGAATAAACTCCTTGGTCAGAGATAGAAATATAGACACAAGGAGAGTATCCACAATCCTAACCCCCACTTGCAGGGCACAGGTTCAGCTTACTGCCACTAAACTGACACCTGGACGCCCTGCACAGTGAGGGAGGATTAAGCAAGCAGGTCTGAGAGTACAGCCGCAAACCTGCTGGGTTCACAGAATAGCAAAAGAACCCCAGCAGGTCAAACAACTGACTCCAGTCTTACTGCTAGGTCCGGATTGGCAGAATGAAGTACCGAATCCCAAGGCCTATTCGCAGTAAGCAACAAGTAAATACAAAGTCACACAGTACTAGCTAACTCTCTGGAACTGACTAACAAACAAAGATTCAGCAGCATTTGCCTAGCCTGAGAGGATGGTTTATATAGCAGGTGCTGTCCACGCCCCACTCAGACCTCACAGACTGTGAGCACAAAACCAGCGCCGGATTCCCTGCCGTGCACAGAGCCTGTAACCACTACACAGTAAAAACCCGGACCGGAGTATCAGCTGCGCTCAGGTTACTTCGCTAACACTTGCCTCCCGGTTGCCATGGCGATGTGGCAGCACAGAGCAGGAGATCCTAACAGCAAGTCCATCTTAGAGGAGGAAAAGGAGAAAAATAAGAAGGGGGGAGAAAAATAGGAGGGAGATGGGAACTGGAGAAAATAACAAAAGGGAAAAAGAAATCTGACTCGACAAACACCTCCGGTCTTATTATTCTCAGCGCTCAGGTGTTGTCTCAACCTTCCCGGAACAGACACTCTAGTGATACAACCTCTACCGTCTGTTCTTTATCACGGGACCTCTCTGGGTCAGCAACTTTTTTACAATGAGACGAATGGACCCAAGTCTCTCTCTCGGCAACCTTCAATGCTGTCGTTCTGGTCAATAAGACTTGGTATGGTCCTTCCCATCTGTCAATAAGGCAACCTGAGCGTAGAAAATTTCGTATCATTACATAATCCCCAGGTTCAATGTCATGACAATTACTGTCTGGCAAATCAGGAATCACCAACTTTAGATTATCATTCTGATTCCTCAATTGCTTACTCATCTTAACCAAATACTTTACAGTTACTTCATTGTTACATTTCAAATCATCCTGGGGGTTAATCATAACATGGGGTTGTCGACCAAACAGAATTTCAAAAGGAGACAGATTAAGAGGGGACCTGGGGGTGGTTCTGATGCTGTATAATAAGATTTTACTCACCGGTAAATCTATTTCTCGTAGTCCGTAGTGGATGCTGGGACTCCGTAAGGACCATGGGGAATAGCGGCTCCGCAGGAGACTGGGCACAACTAAAGAAAGCTTTAGGACTACCTGGTGTGCACTGGCTCCTCCCACCATGACCCTCCTCCAGACCTCAGTTAGGACACCGTGCCCGGAAGAGCTGACACAATAAGGAAGGATTTTGAATCCCGGGTAAGACTCATACCAGCCACACCAATCACACCGTATAACTCGTGATACTATACCCAGTTAACAGTATGAAATATAACTGAGCCTCTCAACAGATGGCTTAACAATAACCCTTTAGTTAGGCAATAACTATAAACAAGTATTGCAGACAATCCGCACTTGGGATGGGCGCCCAGCATCCACTACGGACTACGAGAAATAGATTTCCCGGTTAGTAAAATCTTATTTTCTCTGACGTCCTAAGTGGATGCTGGGACTCCGTAAGGACCATGGGGATTATACCAAAGCTCCCAAACGGGCGGGAGAGTGCGGATGACTCTGCAGCACCGAATGAGCAAACTCTAGGTCCTCCTCAGCCAGGGTATCAAACTTGTAGACTCTTACAAAAATGTTTTAACCCGACCAAGTAACAGCTCGGCAAAGTTGTAAAGCCGAGACCCCTCGGGCAGCCGCCCAAGAAGAGCCCACTTTTCTCGTGGAATGGGCTTTTACAGATTTAGGGTGCGGCAGTTCAGCCGCAGAATGTGCAAGTTGAATCGTGCTACAGATCCAGCGAGCAATAGTCTGCTTAGAAGCAGGAGCACCCAGCTTGTTGGGTGCATACAGGAGAAATAGCGAGTCAGTTTTCCTGACTCCAGCTGTCCTGGAAACATATACTTTTCAGGGCCCTGACTACGTCCAGTAACTTGGAATCCTCCAAGTCCCAAGTAGCCGCAGGCACCACAATAGGTTGGTTCACATGAAAAACTGATACCACCTTAGGAAGGAATTGGGAACGAGTCCTCAATTCCGCCTTATCCATATAAAATACAGATAAGGGCATTTGTATGACAAAGCCACCAATTCTGATACACGCCTGGCCGACGCCAAGGCCCACAGCATGACCACTTTCCACGTGAGGTATTATAGCTCCACGGATTTAAGTGGCTCAACCCAATGCGACTTCAGGAAATCCAACACCACGTTGAGATCCCACGGTGCCACTGGAGGCACAAACGGGGGCTGAATATGCAGCACTCCCTTAACAAAAGTCAGAACTTCAGGCAGTGAAGCCAGTTCTATTTTGAAAGAAAATCGATAGAGCCGAAATCTGGACCTTAATGGAACCCAATTTTAGGCCCATAGTCACCTCTGACTGTAGGAAGTGCAGAAATCAACCTAGCTGAAATTTCTCCTTTGGGGCCTTCCTGGCCTCACAGCACGCAACATATTTCCGCCATATGCGGTGATAATGGTTTGCGTTCACTTCTTTCCTAGCTTTAAATAGCGTAGGGATAACTTCCTCCGGAATGCCCTTTTCCTTCAGGATCCGGCGTTCAACCGCCATGCCGTCAAACGCAGCCGCGGTACGTCTTGGAACAGACAGGCCCCCTGCTGCAGCAGGTCCTGTCTGAGCGGCAGAGGCCATGGGTCCTCTGAGATCATTTCTTGGAGTTCTGGTTACCAAGCTCTTCTTGGCCAACCCGGAACAATGAGTATAGTTCTTACTCCTCTCCTTCTTATTATTCTCATTACCCTGGGTAAGAGAGGCAGAGAAGGGAACACATACACCGACTGGTACACCCACGGTGTTACCAGAGCGTCCACAGCTATCGCCTGAGGGTCCCTTGACCTGGCGCAATATCTTTGTAGCTTTTTGTTGAGGCGGGACGCCATCATGTCCACCTGTGGCCTTTCCCAACGGTGTACAATCATTTGGAAGACTTCTGGCTGAAGTCCCCACTCTCCCGGGTGGAGGTCGTGTCTTCTGAGAAAGTCTGCTTCTCAGTTGTCCACTCCGGGAATGAACACTGCTGACAGTGCTAACACATGATTTTCCGCCCATCGGAGAATCCTTGTGGCTTCTGCCATCGCCATCCTGCTTCTTGTGCCGCCCTGTCGGTTTACATGAGCGACCGCCGTGATGTTGTCTGACTGGATCAGCACCGGTCGGTGTTGAAGCAGGGTCTAGCCTGACTTGGGGCATTGTAAATGGCCCTTAGTTCCAGAATATTTATGTGTAGGGAAGTCTCTTGACTTTTCCATAGCCTTGGAAGTTTCTTCCCTGTGTGACTGCCCCCCAGCCTCGAAGGCTGGCATCCGTGGTCACCAGGACCCAGTCCTGTATGCCGAATCTGCGGCCCCCTAGAAGATGAGCACTCTGCAGCCACCACAACAGCGACACCCTGGCCCTTGGAGACAGGGTTATCCGCCGATGCATCTGAAGATGCGACCCGGACCACTTGTCCAACAGATCCCACTGGAAAATCCTTGCATGGGACCTGGCGAATGGAATTTCTTCGTAAGAAGCTACCATCTTTCCCAGGGCTCGCGTGCATTGATGCACCGACACCTGTATTTGTATTAGGAGGTCTCTGTCTAGAGACGACAACTCCTTGGACTTCTCCTCCGGGAGAAACCCTTTTTATCCTGTTCTGTGTCCAGAACCATACCCAGGAACAGTAGACGCGTCGTAGGAACCAGCTGCGACTTTGGAATATTCAGAATCCAGCCGTGCTGTTGTAGCACTTCCCGAGATAGTGCTACTCCAACTAACAACTGCTCCCTGGACCTCGCCTTTATAAGGAGATCGTCCAAGTACGGGATCATTATTTCGGGCATTACCTTGGTAAATACCTCGGTGCCGGGGACAGACCAATGGCAACATCTGGAATTGGTAATGACAATCCTGTACCACAATTTTGAGGTACTCCTGGTGAAGAGGGTAAATAGGGACATGCAGGTAAGCATCCTTGATGTCCAGTGATACCATGAAATTCTCCAGGCTTGCAATAATCGCCCTGAGCGATTCCATTTTGAACTTGAACCTTCGTATATAAGTGTTCAAGGCTTTCAGTTTTAGAATGGGTCACACCGAACCGTCTGGTTTCGGTACCACAACATTTTGGAATAGTAACCCCGGCCTTGTTGAAGGAGGGGTACCTTGATTTCACCTGCTGGAAGTACAGCTTGTGAATTGCCGCCAGTACTACCTTTTTCCGAGGGCAGCAGGCAAGGCTGATGTGAGGTAACGGCGAGGGGGAGTCGCCTCGAACTCCAGCCTGTATCCCTGTGATACTATTTGCAGAACCTAGGGATCCACCTGTGGGCAAGCCCACTGGTCCCTGAAGTTCCCGAGACACGCCCCTACCGCACCTGTCTCCACCTGTGGAGCCCCAGCGTCATGCGGTGGACTCAGAGGAAGCGGGGGAAGATTTTTGATCCTGGGAACTGGCTGTCTGGTGCAGCTTTTTCCTTCTTCCCTTGTCTCTGTGCAGAAAGGAAGCGCCTTTGACCCGCTTGCTTTTCTGAAGCCGAAAGGACTGTACCTGAAAATACGGTGCTTTCTTAGGCTGTGAGGAAACCTGAGGTAAAAAATTTTCTTCCCAGCTGTTGCTGTGGATACGAGGTCCCAGAGACCATCCCCAAACAATTCCTCACCCTTATAAGGCAGAATCTCCATGTGCCTTTTACAGGCAGCATCACCTGTCCACTGCCGGGTTTCTAATACCCTCCTGGCAGAATGGACATTGCATTAATTCTGGATGCCAGCCGGCAAATATCCCTCTGTGCATCCTTCATATATAAGACGACGTCTTTAATATGCTCTATGTTAGCAAAATATTATCCCTGTCTAGGGTATTAATATTATCTGACAGGGTATCAGACCACGCTGCAGCAGCACTATTTATGCTGAGGCAATTGCAGGTCTCAGTATAGAACCTGAGTGTGTATATACAGACTTCAGGATAGCCTCCTGCTTTTTATCAGCAGGCTCCTTCAAGGTGGCCGTATCCTAAGACGGCAGTGCCACCTTTTTTGACAAACGTGTGAGCGCCTTATCCACCCTAGGGGATATCTCCCAACGTGACCTATCCTCTGGCGGGAAAGGGTACGCCATCAGTAACTTTTTAGAAATTACCAGTTTCTTATCGTGGGAACCCACGCTTCTTTACACACTTCATTCACTCATCTGATGGGGGAACAAAACACTGGCTGCTTTTTCTCCCCAAAAATAAAACCCCTTTTATGTGGTACTTGGGTTCATGTTAGAAATGTGTAACACATTTTTCATTGCCGAGATCATGTAACGGATGTTCCTAGTGGATTGTGTATACATCTCAAACTCGTCGACACTGGAGTCAGACTCCGTGTCGACATCTG
The DNA here is from genome assembly GCF_028390025.1 of Pseudophryne corroboree. Taxonomy (NCBI): domain Eukaryota; kingdom Metazoa; phylum Chordata; class Amphibia; order Anura; family Myobatrachidae; genus Pseudophryne; species Pseudophryne corroboree. The sequence goes on from NC_086445.1 coordinate 622,521,436, forward strand.
TGTCTGCCATCTGAGGTAACGGGCGTTTTTTTGAGCCCCTGATGGCCTTTGAGACGCCTGGGCAGGCGCGGGCTGAGAAGCCGGCTGTCCCACAGCTGTTACGTCATTCAGCCTTTTATGTAAAGAGTTGACATTGTCGGTTAATACCTTCCACCTATCCATCCACTCTGGTGTCGGCCCCACAGGGGGCGACATCCCATTTATCGGCCTCTGCTCCGCCTCCACGTAACCTTCCTCATCCAACATGTCGACACAGCCGTACCGACACGCCGCACACACACAACAAAGTCCTTTGGGGAGACAGAGAGAGAGTATGCCAGCACACACCAGAGCGCTATAGAATGAAGGGATTAACACTATAACTGAGTGATTTTTCCCCCAATAGCTGCTTGTATACATATATTGCGCCTAAATTTAGTGCCCCCCCTCTCTTTTTAACCCTTTGAGCCTGAAAACTACAGGGGAGAGCCTGGGGAGCTGTCTTCCAGCTGCACTGTGAAGAAAAAATGGCGCCAGTGTGCTGAGGGAGATAGCCCCGCCCCTTTTTCGGCTGACTTTTCTCCCGCTTTTTTATGGATTCTGGCAGGGGTAATTTATCACATATATAGCCCTGGGACTATATATTGTGATGATTTGCCAGCCAAGGTGTCTTGTATTGCCCTCAGGGCGCCCCCCCCCCCCCCAGCGCCCTGCACCCATCAGTGACCGGAGTGTGAGATGTGCATGAGGAGCAATGGCGCACAGCTGCAGTGCTGTGCGCTACCTTGTTGAAGACAGAAGTCTTCTGCCGCCGATTTTCCGGAACACTTCTTGCTTCTGGCTCTGTAAGGGGGCCGGCGGCGCGGCTCCGGGAACGAACACCAAGGTCGGGTCCTGCGGTCGATCCCTCTGGAGCTAATGGTGTCCAGTAGCCTAAGAAGCCCAAACTACCACCTGTTAGGTAGGTTCGCTTCTTCTCCCCTTAGTCCCTCGCTGCAGTGAGTCTGTTGCCAGCAGATCTCACTGTAAAATAAAAAACCTAAATATACTTTCTTTCTAGGAGCTCAGGAGAGCCCCTAGTGTGCATCCAGCTCAGACGGGCACAAGAATCTAACTGAGGTCTGGAGGAGGGTCATGGTGAGAGGAGCCAGTGCACACCAGGTAGTCCTAAAGCTTTCTTTAGTTGTGCCCAGTCTCCTGCGGAGCCGCTATTCCCCATGGTCCTTACGGAGTCCCAGCATCCACTTAGGACATCAGAGAAAATACGATTGGCAAAGCTTCGGGCCACAACAATCCTGTTTCAGCCATTACCTTGCTTAATTTGTTTTTAATAGTGCTGTTTACTCTTTCCACTTTCGCACTCGCCTGGGGGCGGTACGGAGTGTGCAGCTTACTATTAATTCCCATCAACTTACACATTGCTTGAAAAACTTCACCTGTAAAATGGGTACCCCTATCACTCTCAATGATTCTAGGGATACCGTACCTACACACAAATTCCTGCACAATTTTCTTTGCAGTAAACACAGCGGTATTTGTGGCCGCGGGAAATGCTTCAACCCAATTTGAGAACACGTCAATACAGACCAATACATACTTTAAATTTCTACAAGGTGGCAATTGTATGAAATCAATTTGTATTACCTGGAAAGGGCCATCTGTAGGAGGGATATGGGATGGCTCTGTTGGTATTGCCTTTCCGATATTCTTCCTCAAGCAGGTGAGACATGTCATCGCTCTTTTACCCACATGGGAAGAAAATCCTGGGGCGCACCAATAAGCTCTTACCAATTTACACATTCCTTCTTTGCCTAGATGAGTCAGCCCATGTGCCGCTTCCGCTAGACTTGGAAGGTATGCTCTGGGTGCCACTGGCTTACCCTGTACATCTTTACAGAGTCCTGAGGACTCCTGGCCATATCCTTTTGACCTCCAGACTGCCTTCTCTTGTGGTGAACACAAATGTTGCATTTCACACAATTTCTGTGTGTTGACAGTATTGAATACCATCAGTTGTGTGATGTCTGTCTGTATGGGGGTACCGGCTGCTGATTTGGCAGCTTCGTCTGCTCGGCTGTTACCAAGTGATACCGGGTCTTGGCTATACGTGTGAGCTTTATACTTGATAACAGCCACTCTGTCGGGTTCCTGTATCGCTGTTAGAAGTCTTTTGATGTGGGCTGCATGCGCTACGGGTGTGCCAGCTACCGTCATGAAATTTCTGAGGCGCCATAGGGCCCCGAAATCATGGACTACTCCGAAGGCGTACCTAGAATCTGTGTAGATATTGGCTGACTTGCCTTTAGCCAATTCGCATGCTCTGGTTAGGGCAACCAGCTCAGCAACTTGTGCTGAGTGTGGTGGGCCTAAGGGTTCCGCTTCTATGGTACCTTGGTCATCTACGACTGCGTATCCAGTACACAAGTCTCCCGAGTCCGTCTGTCTGTAACAACTACCGTCAGTGTAGAAAGTAAAATCTACATCTTCCAGTGGGTTGTCACTGATGTCAGGCCTTGCCGTGAAATTTTGGGTCAAATATTCCATACAATCATGTGTGTCATTGTCTTTACTAAATCCTCCTTCACCATCACTCTCATCCTCCACCCTTTGTGTCTGTCCAGGCACACCTGGGAGATATGTTGCAGGATTTAGTGCGCTGCATCTCTTTATGGTGATGTTTACCGGGGCCATTAATGCCAATTCCCATCTTGTAAACCGTGCTGATGAGACGTGTCTGGTTTGGGCAGAATTCAGTAAGGCTGACACTGCATGTGGTGTATGAATTGTGAGGTTGTGTCCTAGCACTACATCTTCGCTTTTACTTACTAGCAATGCTATCGCTGCAACACTTCGCAAGCATGTGGGGAGGGATCGCGCTACCGTGTCTAGCTGAGCGCTATAGTAGGCTACCGGCCTGCTGGCATCACCATGCTTCTGGGTTAAGACACCTGCCGCGCACCCAGCACTCTCTGTTCCGTACAGCTCAAAGGGTTTTCCATAATCTGGCATACCTAATGCTGGTGCCTGCGTTAGGCACTGTTTAAGTCTCTCAAATGCCATCTCAGACTCGTCTGTGTGCGAAATCCGATCAGGTTTGTTTGATGAGACCATCTCCTGCAAAGGCAGGGCCAGTATAGAAAACCCTGGGATCCAGTTACGGCAATACCCACACATTCCTAAAAACGTTCTAATCTGTTGCTGGGTTTGTGGCAGAGTCATGTCACGAATTGCTTGAATTCTATCAGCGGTGAGGTGTCTCAGTCCTTGTGTCAGACAGTGTCCCAAATACTTCACCCTGGTCTGGCATAATTGTAACTTGTCTTTGGAAACCTTGTGTCCGGTGTCTGAAAGATGAAACAGGAGTTGTTTCGTATCTCTCAGGGACGATTCAAGTGAATCTGAACACAGCAGTAGGTCATCCACGTACTGTATTAAGGTTGAAAAGACTGTAAACAATCATGCAAGGCCTGTGAGAAAATACTTGGACTGTCAATGAAACCTTGTGGTAAGCGAGTCCAGGTGTACTGAACTCCTCTGTATGTAAATGCGAATAAGTATTGACTGTCAGGGTGCAGAGGTACCGAGAAGAAGGCGGAGCAGAGGTCAATCACAGTGAAAAATTTGGCAGTGGGAGGGATTTGCATAAGGATAACAGCTGGATTTGGCACTACAGGGAATTGACTCTCAACTATTTTGTTGATCCCCCTTAGATCCTGCACTAGTCTGTAACCCCTCCCCCCACTCTTTTTAACAGGGAAGATGGGACTATTGGCAGTGCTGGACGTCCTTACCAGAATGCCCTGTTGTAGCAAGCGCTCTATTACAGGGTAAACTCCTAACTCCACCTCTGGCTTCAGAGGGTATTGTGGGATTTTTGGAGCTATCCTACCATCTTTTACTTGTACAACTACTGGGGCTACGTTTGCCATTAACCAGTGTCTTGTCCATCCTTGGTCCAAAGTGACTCCGGTATCTGGGAAGTCATTTCTTCTACCTTGGACGGACACCTATTTACAATAACAGTGTGTGACATTAATCTTGTTAGGGAGTCTAGCATATCCTGCACTTCCTGAGCGTGGTTTTCGGGTATGTCCAAGAACACACCTTCAGGAGTACAATATATGACACATCCCATTTTGCACAGTAAATCTCTCCCAAGGAGATTAGTCGGAGCCGATGCAGCTAGCAAAAAGGAATGCTTGGTATGCAAGGGCCCTATCGTAATCTCTGCTGGTTTGCTTAAAGGATAGTGCTGTACTACTCCTGTTACTCCCATGGCTGGAATTGTTTTACCAGTGGTTCTCATGCCCACGGTCGAATTTATCACTGACTTGGCCGCCCCCGTATCTACGAGGAAATTTAGAGATTTAACAGCTACATCAATTGTGACCTCGGGTTCACTTCCAAGGCTCGCAATTAATTTCACTGGCTGCAGATTACAGGTGTGGCCCCACCCCTATGGTGTGTGGTGACCTCCCTGCATCGCGCTGGCAGCGATTACCTGTGAAGGGGGTAAATGGGAACTATCAGAGATTTGCCAGTCTCTTCTTGGGGGATACCTTTTTGTTTCCCCTGTGTGTGGCTCATAACTCCGTCTCTGCGGTCCTTGATCCCAATTTCGTGTGTCATGTCGTTGTCTAGGGGTTTGGTATGATTTTTGTATATTTTTCACTCTACAGTCTCGTGCAAAATGTCCCTCTTTGTGACAATTATAAAAAACTACCACATTTGACTTACCCACAGGGGTCTGAGACTTATGCTGAGTTGGCCTTGTGATAAGGGCCTGTATACTTACGGCCATCAGCTTATCACTCTGCGACTCCCTGTGTCTGGTGATGTTCCGATCATGATCAATAGCGGCCTCTCTCAAAGTAGCCACCGACAAACCTCGCCAACATGGTTGGGTGGTCTGTACCCTCGTCCTCAATACTTCCTTTAAACCATCCATTAACACAGATACTGCTACTTCTCTATGATTCACATTTGTCTTAATGTCTTCTATCCCTGTATACTTAGCCATTACTTGCAGTGCCCGATGAAAATAATCAGCAGCTATTTCTCCCTCTTTTTGCTTGATGGAGAAAATTTTGTTCCAATTAGCAACAGCTGGGAAATATACTCCTAACTGCAGATTGATTCTTTTTACATTATCTTGGTTGTACGCATCCGTAAG